>NC_133499.1:2053428-2098911 GCF_025370935.1 Choristoneura fumiferana | reverse complement strand
ATTAACTTTTGACGTATGTATGTAGAAGTCTTTAATATTGTACAAAAAAACATGAAATGAAATCAGTTAACAAGAGAAATAGATGTACAATGATGATGATGATCTTCATGTAAATAAACAAAAGACATTCTTAAATTTAATAGTCTACACACTGCCTTAGTGATCCTTTTTGTTACTTCTCCCATTTCCTAGCCATACGTTACCATTCAAAAGTACAAAAAAGGAAGTAACGATATGGTACCCCGACACATTTAAAACTCGTCAAGCAAATATAACGTACAATTTGAGCAAAGAATTTAAGCATACAAATCTTGATAAAGTGTTAATAAATTTAATTCATGTCAAAGTAATAAAAATCAAAACTTACCCAAGTTTCCAGTAACAAAAAGTGGACTTTTATTTCAGTTATGACCAACCACGCACTTGTTTCAACCAGCAGTTCGATTTTTGAAATGTGACGGTTACTGTTAAAGATGCCAAATGATGCTAGTGTTGCCCAGCTTCCTATGAAGAATCTACTAAATTTTGTAGAAATACCTTTTAAGGACGAAAATGCGGTAAGTAACAAAAACTGGAATCAAAATAGGAACTTTTTGTAGGACAAACTGTTAATTTTTAATTTTTAAATATATTTCTTAGACAATCATATGAAAAACATGTAGAAAATGATTGCTGAGACTATAAGAAGGTAATAAAAATAGACCACTGAATCGAGACCTTAAAACTGATTAAATAAATGATATTTAAGGTTCGAAATTTACAATGGGACATTTAACTTTTCATACAATATTGTACTGGACGATTATTTTAAAAATATGATTTTAAATAATCAAATACATATGTATTTAAGACAGTTAATTGTTAGTTTAAGATAATGAAACGAATTTTATGTTTAATAGTTCAAATAAAATTGCAGTGGCCTCGTGATTTAAGAAAGCAATAAATCGGCAGAGGACAATGACAAACGCAAATGTACAAACTTTTTTAGAAATGCTCTTATGATGCGTCTTACCAGTTTCCTTAGGGGCAGTGTTGAGGCATTCATTTTTCCAGTCTAGTGTTATCTTGGATAGTATATCAACTGTAAAATAAAATTATTTAAAAAAAAGAAGAATACTAACCACCTGACTGTACTTTTTGCTAACTTTACTAGCATTGTCGTTCACTTACATATATATATGTATACCAAATTTCAAGTCAATTATGCAATGTTATGAAATGCAGACGGAGGCATGAGATTGAGTGATAGATAAGTAACAAATGTATGCCTCCGCCTGCATTTCATATCATTGCATAAAAGTTTTCAAGGACTAAGTAGGTACCATGTGACATACATACAGTCAAGAATAAATACATTCAGCAAAAAAAGCTTGTAAGTATTAAAAAATATTTTTTTACTAAAAACTTATTTTAAATTTTCCTTTAATACCTACCTGTCACTGCCAAATTATTATATTGTCACCTGATCAATCTGACCACTGAAAGTGGGTCAAAATTCAGTTCCAAGATTTGACCCGTACATACGCATACATACCTACATTGCAAGTTAAATAAAAGCTTGTAATTATTACTTACTAGTTTTTACCCGCGGCTTCGCACGCGTAAATCATTAGGTACTATGTAGATCTGGCAGTAGAATTGAAATTCTGGGATTTTACAAAATTCCCGAGGAAATTCTCAAAAATTACATCGTGGTCGTTAATGACGTTGCATTATAAGCAACATTGCCAAATTTCATGGCTCCATATAGATTTCAAATTCCATCGAAATCCATGTAGTCATTCTAGCGTGAGGTGTAACAAACAAAATTTCCCGAAATCATTGTCATTGACTTTGCATTCAAAACAACCATGCCGTATTTCATGGCTCTATCTAAGCCCAGTGTTGGGTATTCCAAGATTATATCCTATCCCGTAGGAGAATCGGGATAAAAAGTTGCCTTTGTGTTATACCAGATATCCAGCGGTCTAGTCTAGCCATTTTAGCGTTTTGAAACGTTCTCATTAATAATATTAAGTAGGATTATGTTACACTGGGTCAAAAGGAAGTAGGATCACTTTAACCAACTTACCAGATTGTTCTTTCTCAGTATAGACTATTTGGAGGAATTCTCGATTTAGTGCCCTGTTGCAATAAACGCCGTTTGCTTTTAGAAAAACTTCGTAAATTGTATGGCTGTTAGATTTTTCTAGAATCACTTTGAACGGCAGAATTAATTCTCTTTTCTCCCCTGCTTTATAATACTCCGCTGGCAAATTATCACCGGATTTGACCTCGTTGTATGACTTGTTTCTTTCTGCAAACATTAAATTTTTAACGGCCTTAAAAAAAACTGGAAAAGTGAGATTCGGACTCGCGCATCAAGGGTTCCATAAAAATTTGTATGTAAATAGATCGTTGATGGAGTCTCGAGGATTTTTTCCGTTTTATCAGATTGGTTTTTCCTCTAAAATATAAAATATTTAACACAATGGATGAATTATTAAAATGAAAATTTAAAAAACCCCCGAAAAAAATGCCAGGAAAAAAACATTAAATTTAAAAAGTCAAAAAACCCGACTGCCTTAAAAACTAAAAGGAAGTAAATAAGTCTAGTGGTCTAGAACTCTATCAAGAAGCTCATTTAAGGTTCAACAGTCGGGACCCATTCAAATCGTAACCAGCTCAAAAAATCTTCGTAATGGGTCCCGACTGTTGAACCTTAAATGAGCTTCTTGATAGAGTTCTAGACCACTAGATTTATTTACTTCCTTTTAGTTTTTAGTTGTCTTTTTGGCGGCGTTTTTTCTCGTTTCATTTTTTATTTTTGCGGGCTTTTTTTTGTGTCGGGGGTTTTTTAAATTTTCAATTTAAATTCTTTATTTCATCTTTTTGAATTATCCAAACGTCTCTCAGATACCACAGGGGACCGTAGAGCTGGCAGCTTCCTCGCACAACGTATCAGCATTGCTATACAGCGAGGAAATGATGCCAGCATCTTTGGGTCCATGCCGCGGGGAGATACTTTTTCAAATTTCTTTTAGTTATAGTTTAGTTATTAGTTTGTTTTACATTTATTACTATTTTTAAATTAGTCTAATTTTAATGTATTTTTATGTGTTTCATCTTTTTTAAACTTTGTTATATATTTTATTAAAGTGTACTAGTGTGTTGGATATCCTGGCTGCAGCATCAGCTCATCCTGTTGCCACCATTGCATTGTATGTAGAATCAAACACTGATATAAAAAAAATTTTTAACAAAAAAGTAAAACCGACTCCAAAAAAATAAAAAAATAACAAAAAATGGAACCGACTACAAAACCCTTGAAAATATTTTTCTAGGTAAGTAGGTACGTACTAGCTCGAAGTCGGTGCCTCAGCACGAGCCAGCAGGAGTGGGACAATTCACAATAGTCGTCTACTTCACCTACATACTATGGGTTTCAATCCCTCCTGCTGGGTCGTGCTGAGTCACCGACTTCGAGCTAGTACGTACCTACTTACCTAGAAAAATATTTTCAAGGGTTTTGTAGTCGGTTCCATTTTTTGTTATTTTTTATTTTTTTGGAGTCGGTTTTACTTTTTTGTTAAATTTTTTTTATTTCTCACTTTTTAGTGATTCGTAGCCAAAGAACATCTCACAACTATTCCATTAAGCCCAAACACGACTTAGTTACGTTGTTTTATAACAGAGTTCCGTCGCCTACCTTCTGGCTTCAGCATCAGATCAGTTCGAAAGAATCATTAACTTAAAGCTTCTTCTTAGTTGCTTATCTAGGTAAGTATATTAATCATGATAATTTAAATTTAACCCGTGAAATACTTGTTATTGATAGTAGTAGTTCCGTTGGTCAAATCTGGTCTTCATCATCAGTTCCACTTCACCAAATTATGATTAGCAAGAGCAAATGCACGAGTTACTGCTAAATATATCCAAATTACCATAGGTGTCCCTACAATATTTGAAGAGTTCCCTCGATTTCCTTAAGATCCGATCATCAGATCCTAATTTGCTGCTTATGGGACCTAATTGAAAGCATTCCTAGACGAACTCAAAAAAATTTTGAAATCGGTTCATAAATGACGGAGTTCTGAGGTAACAAACATTAAAAAAAAAAAAAAACATACAACCGAATTGATAACCTCCTCCTTTTTTTGAAGTCGGTTAAAAAATACTTAAATATACTATGCCGCCTTGATCTACGCAGTGCCTAAATGAATCAGCCGTATCTTTTGATTGCGTTAGTGTAGAAGCTTTATTTTTTACAGCTTCAAGGGCTGCAGGCATAAGCATTAGGTGATAATTTTTGCCAGATACCTCTACGCGTTCCCGAGAAAAGGGTTTTGACAGACCGACGAACAGACCGAACCATCACATTGGAGTATGCGAGGGGCTGAAGACAGAGTGTTGTGAGTTGTGACGCGCCATGGAAGAGGCCTATGGTCCAGCAGTGGACTGCTGTAGGCTGATGATGAGGATGATCACTGAATTACCAAGTTCGCATCACCGATAAGCCAATGCGTAATATTACTAGTATATATTTGGTCAAATTTGTAAAATACTCATTAGTAGAATACTCTTCTCAGTATAGTACATTGTGTCTTAAGGGCGGTAAATAAGGAATTACGAACGAGAGTCTATTAGAAGCCCGAAGTCGAAGACTGAGGGCTTTAATGAGTCGATGTCCGTAATTCTAGTACCGCCCGTGCGACATACAATGTTTTTCATCACATTTGCGAGTAAAATTTTATATTTCTAAAAGAAAAAATATAATTGTTCCAAATATTGGCGATACCTTAGGCTGCGCTATTGGCAGCGTCACCCTCCCCCTACCCCTCCCGCGCAGCATGCCCCGCAACGTGCGTGTGCATGTGGTCCTGCAGCAGGAGCGCGCGCAGCACCATCAGTACGGGCACTGACTCATTTACCGACCTTGGGCTTCATGACAAGAAAATTAGTACGGGCAATGATTAATTTACCGACCACGGGCTTCATGAGAAGCACATTAAGGTCGAGGGTTTTATTTGGGGGGTTGCAACCAAGGTAGCCTGCATGTTACGGCACTGTTTACGAGCAAGTGTGATGAAAAAAAAATTACTCACTTTTTTCGTTAATTACGTAACCGGTGACCTCTATAGGAACATTCATTAGTTCAAGTACTACGGTCATTGTATATGGTTTACTGTACAGGACTTTCACCGGCGTTAACTCATTCCCGCCGCACAATGCGACAAGTGCTGAAATAATTAAAAAATAAGTAAGTTAAAATGTTAATTTTAAATACGATTTATTCATTATTGCGTTTACATGCTGGAATATGTCGGATAACGCCATCTATGTCCGAGTAGCTGAACTATTTAGTAATAAATACTCAATTTCAGATGACGTTGCCCTTAAAATTTAGTCTTGTGATTCAGCTTTCAGAATTATGTCTTCTAATAGCTGTTTTGTAACTAGATGGGACTGTCCCGCTCCCGTGGGAGTAAGAAGTTTTGGTATTTCCAATATTCAACCATCAATACACTCAAAATCATCACAATTTATTGATAAGTCCTAGATATGGGACCAGCTTTGCTTTAAGCGGACCCAAATCAGTCCAGCTGTTTTAGCACGAAAGAGTAACAATACACATACACGCACTCACAACCTTTTTATATTACATTAGTGGGATTAGTTCTAATGGAAATTGTATCTGCATGGCCAGCTTAGCTTCCACTCCTAACGATCGACAACACGCGTTTTCCCATAGATAAGAATAACAGGTCAAGAGCGTGTCGGAAACGGCCAAAATAGGGTTCCGTAGCCATTACGAAAAAATTAAGTAATATTTTTCTAAGGATTTCGTATTTCATACGGAATCTTCCAAGTTTAGGTACCTTAAGCTGCTATTTAAGAGTAATACTACTAATAATTCTCAAGAAAACTTAGCCGTTATACTTTTCCTTGAAAGTTTGATATACTTACCACCATCCTGAATTTTTTCAAATTTTTACACCCACATTTCGTCGGTGTCGGGGGACCGCTAAGGTTAACAGAAACTAAAGTACATATGTTGTATTTTTTTAAATATTAACCTTAGCGTTCCCCCGACACCGACGACGCATAGATAAAAAAATATAACTAGGTACTTATACTAAATTAACTTAGGCTAATTTTGCGAAACATCAGCATAGTCCCCGCGGGATAGTGATAAACGAATTCTTCGCAAATGAAGTCGCGGGCAACAGCTAGGTAGTGCATAATTATTATTTCACCTCAGCACCTCAAACAGGCAGGTTTTGCTATGAGAAATCAATGAGCAAAGTAGCATTTTGCACACTCCGTGAGACAAAGTAACTTTTTAATTATTTTTTTAAAGCTGAAGATAGTGTTGGGTCCACTCACGGAATTACAAATATTTGAACTTCAATTTGATCTGTCTCTTTCACTTCAACACGAAAAAAGCGAAAGATAGAATTTACAATTTTAAGTTAAATTTATGGTATTAAAAATTAATCTTTAAAAAAAACTGTATTGTACCTACTTACTGGACACTTTTTCGTTCCGAATACAAAACCTCTCTATTTACCGCTTTTCAACAATGTTTTCAAAGATGTAATCGCGACTGTTCGTATAATTTTTGAGTAAGGGTTTTAAATGTGATTATTATATAAATTTGTTTCTTAATAATCGGATTATATTTAAAAATTGTGTTTGTTTTGTAAACAGGTAGGTTTATGTGGTTTTATTCTTATTTTACATTTAAACTTTGCTGAGGTGAAAAATTGTATGTGTCACACGAGACCAAAGTCTTTTTGCATCTTGTATGTTTGAATCCCTTGCTGCTTCAGGATTCTAACCTAGAATCACTCGCTAATGCTCGTGATTCAATTATAGAATCCTTCGCTTACTCGGGATTCAAAATCAACACTCGAAACAAAAAACAACTTTGCTCAATTGTTGCACAAATAACTATTTACTTTTTAGTTGCCTTTTTTGGCAGCGTTTTATTTGGGCGTTTTTTTATATTTTTGCTGGCATTTTTCCGTGTCGGGAGTTTTATAAATTTTAAATTTAAGTTTTTTTATTTAATGTTTTTTAAACTGGTATATTTTTTTTTAAAGTATACTAGTGTGTTTGATATCCTGGCTGCAGCATGAGCTCATCCTGTTGCCACCATTGCATTGTACGTAGAATCAAATACTGATCAAAAGTAATCCAAACACGACATATGTGTTAATATTTTTTATAAAGTGTATTAGTGTGCTGGATATCCTGGCTGCAGCATCAGCTCATACTGTTGCCACCACTGCATCGTATGTAGAATCAAATACTGATCAAGACTAATCCAAACACAACATATCTGCTATTATTTTTTCAAGAATATACTGGTGTGCAAGATATCTTGGCTGCAGCATCAGGCCAAGAATTCCATAATCTTGGATAGTTATATAGCATACATTTGTGTTTCAAATTTTAGGTCCCACATTTGTTTGAAAATAAGTAAATACCCATCGCGTCTAAGATTCCTACCGCAGCGAACAAAAGAGCTGACGATCTTGAAACGCCTGAACCGATTTTGATAAAACATGTCTAAGATCCATCGCTAGAAAACCTGCTTTCAAATAAAAAAAACCGCTTTCAAATCGGTTCACCCGTTTAAGAGCTACAGTGCCACAGACACACACACAGACACATAGACATACAGACACACATAGCGGTCAAACTTATAACACCCCTCTTTTTGCGTCGGGGGTTAAAACAAAATACCAGTCTCATGTGCATAAATTTTCATAACGAATAACGTTATAATACGAAAATACGCATTTTCCCATAGATAGGACCAAGCTAGATTCATTTTTTTAGCCTCCAATATCCTACACATAGCAAATTTCGCAAATTCTCAAGAATTTGCTCGTGTAATAAAAGGATAAAACGTAGGTAAGTACCGACTATTAAATTATTAAATTTACTTACTAAAGCATCTCCATAAAGACAAACAATTTTCCATTGTACCTATGCAAGATACGTCGCAAGCAAACTGATTCCAACTTTTCAAATTCTTACTCCAATTTGCACAAGTTTTAGTGCTTAATTAGTTTTATGTTTTAACCACTAACCACTGAAGCATCAAAAATAAACACTGCACAAATACTTATGGATTCAACATACAACTGGTAATGTATATAATAACTTCTTTATGCGTATGTATGATACAAATAAACACGGCCAAGTAGGTACGGGTCAGACTCGCGCACGAAGGGTTCCGTACCATTATTACACAAAATTAGACATTAGCAAAAGGACGGTAAAAAAACAAGTTTGTTGTATGGGAGCCCCCTTAAATATTTATTTTATTTTAATTTAATCACTTATTTTTTAAGGGATTATTCAACTAAATATTCTGTGAATATTTCAAGCGTCTACCTGTTGCTGTTATTAATATAAAGCAAAACCCACCTAAGAGCGTGTCGGACACGCCCAAAATAGGGTTCCGTAGCCATGACGAAAAAATTAAGTAATATTTTAAGGATTTCGTATTTTATACGGAATCTTCCAAGTTTAGGTATATTTTATACCTTAGGCTGCTATTTTCTCATAAACTACTAATTATTCGCAAGCAAGCTTAGCCGTTATAGTTTTCCTTGAAAGTTTGATATACTTACTACCACCCTGAATTTTTTCAAATTTTTCCACCCACCGGTTTTGGTTTTAGAGGGGGAGGGGGACGCTCGATTTTAATGACAATTTGCACTTTAAAGTTCAATATTTCGCAAACAAATCACTGAATCGAAAAATCGTCTCAGCAAACCCCTAATGGTTTTAAAAGACCTATTTTATCTACCACAGTTAAGGAAGGAAAATTAAATGACTAGACACATGCTAACAAAAGCAGGCCATATATTATTATGTATTACATAAATTTTGTGTGGCTCGCATTATATTTTATAGTAATAATCGTAATCCTTCCTTCGTTAATACAGGGTGATCAATCCAAATGGGTCAGTAGGGAGAATTAGATTTTAAATTTAATAAAAATGGCATTCAAAGTTTTGATTTAACTCTCATACATAACCGGGAATCGAACCTGGCAAAGTGTTATAAATTCTGCACATTTTTTCGTTGTTATTTTTGATTGTGTGGATCATAACTGGACTTTACAAGCTTTTATTTAACTTGGAATGTGTGTATGTATGTATGTATAATGAACTGTTATGTATGTATGTACATACGGGTCAAATTTTGCAAGGTGAATTTGACGCACTTCCAGTAGTCAGATTGACTTAAAATTTGCCATTCTTATGTAAATCTGATGACAATACAATAATCTAGCAGTGACATCCTGGTGATCCGGCCAGGATGGTGTCCGCAGAACGGAACTATTCAACGGTTCATATCAAATTTCAAGTCGATTCCACTAACCGTTGAGATTATTATATTGTCACCAGATTTACATGTATGCAAAATTGCAAGTCAATTCCAAGCAAAGCAACTGGAGGTATATGGGGGAGGCCTATGTCCAGCTGTGGACGTCCTACAGTTGATAATGATAATGATGATTTTCATATATTGATCGATATTCAAAGTGTGGAGTAATTTCATGTTCAATCAAAATATTCCAAAGAAAATGAGATTAAAAAAATATATATTCCAAAGAAAGATGTTGAGCTGACCTTTTGGTTTTATATTCCAGTTGAGGAAAATTCAGAAGTTTGTTACGTGAAAACCATAAGGAAACTGCACAAGTACTATAAGTCAGCTATTGTTCATTTGCTGGAATCTTAGTCATTCTTTGTCTTAGGTACATAATGTAATGTTGAATTAAAATGTGACTAAGCAAGCACTCATCTATATTTAACAAATGGAAAACCAATAGTAGATTGATAACCAAGGGTGGAAAGTGACCCATTTCCCCCGAGATATTTCTGGCGCTCGAACGAAGTGAGATCGCCAATAGTTCGAGGGGAAATGGTTACTTAATTTCACCCGAGTTAGACACACTACTTTTCATTTCGACTGTGATGAAATTAAAATACTACAAAACAATTAGAATAATAATAAATTGAATGTACTTATATCCAACCTCCAACGATACCTTTTCAACTGGACACTTGCCACGGCCAATTATAAAAAAAAATCGAGTTGGACAAAACCAAGGAGCTTATATACAAAATTGGTGGTTGAACGCGCTAACGAAGAAGTTTGACCTTATTTATTACTTATTTATATATTCCATCTCTTTTTCTCACATTTCACGAATGACTTCCATCTCTTTAATCTAACTAAAAAAAAGAGATGGAATATGTTCGTGACGTAATAAAGATCAAATTTCTTGTTTCAAACGGATGTTCGGCGTTCAACCTCCAGTGTTGTATATAAGCTCCTTGGTCACGACGTGCATCTAGATGGCCATGCCAAAACGTGAAAAAAAAGTGTCATTGATGTAACTTAATTATCTTCGACTCTGTGGAATACTTTCCACCCTAGAGATGAAAACGCAATTTTCCACCCGGCTATCTACTCATGAAAATTAAACTTTCCGAACAGGAGAGATGAAAAAGTTATTATTATAATATCTACTAAGATCTACTAACAGTTTTTAGGAAAATACGAAATATCCATAGGACTAAAACTACTATTAAATTAAAATAACTAAAACTAAAACTTTAATTAAAAAAGAGAGGTGGGCCTCTTGGCATGGTGCCCATCACGCAGGCAGCATTCCCGCGTTGAACTGCGATTGAGATTCTTTGCGCGAGAAAGCTGCCGGCGCGAGGGTTGCCTGTTGCCTCCCTTAACCTATTGCTGAGCTCCCTGTGTAGCTCCAGCGCACCCTTACCCCAAGGACCTAGAGTCTCGACGCCGAAAGCAAAGAAATGATATTGGGCGCCGAGACAGCTATATTTTGTGACCTTGAGGCGTTCCCGGGCGTCTGCCGCCGCCCCCGCACATTTGGTAGTTGCTGGTAGGTAGGACGCCGCCAGGGTATCTGTACAGGTAGCGTCCCACACCAGCGCACGGCCAGTCTTCCAGGGTATCAACGACATTCCGTCAGGGCGCTTGCCATCGCTCTGTACAATCTGGGGCTCCAGAGCAGCGGGAACGTTGGCACTAACGAGCGCCCTTCTGAGAATGTCGTTGAGAGCGGCGTGGCGGGACAGGCGGCCGGCGCCCGAGGAGCAGGAGAGGCCATGGTGGAAAACACAACTGTGGCTTGCGCAGATCCCAACTCCCAGCCGGAGACCAACAGCTATGCGTAGTGTCTAGGTCGATAAAAGTTCCAGTGTTGGGCGAGGGGTATGCATGGAGCTAGTAACCAGATTCTGGCTTCGACACAGCTAACAGTCTGGCCCGGTCCCTGCCTGTTGAAGGTTCTACTAATGTCTGTAAGGTGGTGACGGAAGCTATTGTATCCCATGCCCTTTGCCTATGTGGTTTGGACGGGATATTTGGACTCGGTCCAGCTAGCCAGGCATTCGTGCAATGCATCAGTTTTTGTTTTATTGTTAGTTAATTTTAACGCCATCTGTAAAGAAACAGATCAGGTAAAGTTTTTGTTTTGCCTATTCGTCAATAGATGACAGGAGTAGTTCGTTGTCTCAAATAAAAAAAAATCAACTTAGCCATGACTTAGCCAACACCACAAAAAAAAAAGCGTAGTAACCATAGACAAAGTAGTATTTTTTAAAACAAAGTTGAATTGTGCGCCATCTGTTGACGAATAGAAACCTAAAAGTTTTCTTAAGTCTATGGTCCGCAGAATTATTCAATGTTCATTTTGTTTTAAATGGAATAGCACTTATTTTCACTGTAGCCAACTTCGCGAATTGCAAAAATAGTATGTCAAAATATGTTAGAAATACGATAAGAATATGAATATTATTAATTAATCTGTGACTGTAAACTGCTGTAAGAGGAGCTGTCAAGCTGTCAGAAAAAACAAAACTGTCTGTGGTTCCTCGTTTTGGCGCACGCGACTTGTTGTAGGTATCTAGACGGAAGTTAACAATTCTAGCAATTTCCTTTTCCTATTTGTGTATTTTGAAATTTTTTAGGATAACAAATTTCGCTGTTAAACTTTTTAGGCGCGTCGTGTTAGACAGTGGTTTTGCTGGAGAGTTCTAAAAAACTGATGGAGGTTACAGATTTGAACGATCTTTTAAATGTTCGGAGTATTAAAATGGAAAGCGTCGAAAATGCATTTGACGAAGCAACAGCGACTGTCGATGGCTCCGATCCACTCACAGGAATGCCCCAATACGTGACAGAATCTGATTTAGGTAAGAAACTCTCACAGCTTGCTTTTTCCTTACGAATAATTACATTCTAAGTTCGAACAAAATTATCACTCGTTTACTTTATCACACAAGGCAAATTGTTAGTAAACAATTAAAATTTCTAAAACAAAACTTACATTTTGAAGGAACGGTATTTCGCTAACTTCCGAGAAACTATTCTCTGCTATAGGTTATGTATGAAATTACATTTTTTCCGCCTTTATAATGAGCGTCTTTGATTCATTGCAATATTCTGATACTTAACGAGGATACTGAATTCAGTGTACAACTGCTTAAATCATCAGTCAATAAAATGATGCTATGAAAGCAAAAACGTTGTGTGATTTGTACATCTTTTCCTTTTAACTCTTAAATTTTTCCCTAACGCTTTTATTTGTCATTTGTGGACTTAACTTCTACTAGTTCTATCATAGCAATGAAAACAATCCTTATTTTTAAAGTCTCCATACTTTTAATAAAAAAAACGGGACCCCAAAAGGACAACTGTTTTTATTTTAATTACTATTATATTTTTTTTATCGACACTAGTGATCCCCAAAGGTTCTTTTCTGTAGCAATATTCATCCATTCTGCTTTTTTTTTATTTTTTTTCTTTGCAATCATCTTTCTACTGAGCCTCCCTATTTTGTTGTTTATCTATCTGTAACATTCCAGGTCTGATGCAGACGGGTGTGGAAATCCTGCAGGCCCCGTTAGCCGTGTTCTCTGACACCCCGGATGATGATGATACCATGCAGAGCAACGATTCTAGTGGTATGTTCCATATGAAAATGTCCAGTGGCATGCATTGGGTTAATTCCAGGGTAGGCAGCGCCAGCTCGCGCCATCAGCCCCTTCCCCCTCCTCAGCATGGAAGGCAGCTCATGGCACTGCCTACTCTAGAATACACCCAATGCATGCCTATGTAAATGTTTACGAACTTGTGAGTACTCTTCTGACGCGGTCCCATTGTTACCAAGTCAAGATCTGATGATAGGATCCTAGGAAAAGCATTTACATTCAGAAAGTATCATTTGGTAAACTGGACCTGATGAAGAACACCGTAGATGACCAATGGAACTCGTCAAAGTTAAGTAATGCTCGCTTGTCTATAAACGATCATGATTAATATACCTAGATCACTAAAAAGTGAGGAATAAAGAAAATTTTTAACAAAAAAATAAAATCAACTCCAAAAAAATAAAAATAACCAAAAATGGAACCAACTACAAAACCCTTGAAAACCTACTAGCTCGAGCTCGGTGACTCAGCACGACCCAGCAGAAGGGATTGAAACCCATAGTATGTAGGTGAGGTAGACAACTATTATTCCACTCCTGCTGGCTCGTGCTGAGGCACCGACTTCGAGCTAGTAGGTACTTAGAAAAATATTTTCGAGGGTTTTGGAGTCGGTTTTACTTATTTGTTAAGTTTTTTTTTGAGTTAATACGGTATTTAATGTCATGTGCGAGATGTAGTGAAAATAGTTTTTACACAGGCCAAGGCAAAATATATCTTATGCCAATGTCATATAGACTTTGATATGGAAAAACTTTTCTCACTTTAACTATACATAGGTACAACCACAGCAACTGGAGGACTATGGGGGAGGCCTATGTCCATCAGTGGATGTCCTATGGCTGATTTGATGATACATATATGAATGTCTCCTAACTGGCCTATAATCAAACCTTGTCTGTAGACACTTATGAGCAACTTGTTTGTTCCAGAGGAGGTTATAGTGCAGCTCATGGACATCCGCACCAGACTGTCCAAGCTGCGCTCCATGCTCGAACGCAGACTCGGGCTGGACCTCACCGACTATACATTCTGGTTGCAGGATGCTAAGATGGTTAGTATCCTACTAATATTATAATTGCGATAGTTTGTAAGTTTGTTTGTTTATTACCTTCTCACGTCTAAACCGCTGAACCGATTTAAATGAAATTCGGTATACAGATAGTTTGGCTCCCGAGGAGGGACTTAGGATAGTTTTTATGCATAGTTCCTGCGGGATAGCGGGAAAGATTCTACGCGGACGGAGTCACAGGCAACAACTATGTTCATGCAATAAGTTGCTGGTTCCCAGAAAGCCAGATTGCCTGGAAGTTATCGCTATGACGCGATAAGGCGGCCTCAGCTTACCTTGTCTTTTCTCTCTGTGTACCTGTTTTCTGTATTGGTTAGTATTGTGGTGTACAACAATAAAGAATCATTGCATTGTTTAATGTTTCTGTTAAAAATAAGTTTTTGATAAAAATGTCATTTTTGATACTTACAAGCTTTTGGTGTACAACAATAAAGAATCATTGCATTGTTTAATGTTTCTGTTAAAAATTTCATTTTTGATAAAAGCTTTTTTTGCTGACTGTACTTTTTGTTGACTGTGCATTGTCACCCAAACTACATTTGCATACCAAATTTCAAGTCAATGCCATTAACCGTTGAAGAGTTCCGCCCTGCGGAGACGATCCTGGCCGGACTACCAGGATGTCACTACCAGATTATTGTATTGTCACCTTTACATAAGTTTGCCAAATTTCAAGTCAATTTGACCACTGGAAATGGGTCAAATTTAACTCGCAAGATTTAACCTGCGCCTACATTACATGGAAAGTTCAATAAAAGTTCATAAAAATAAGAAGAACTGACGTGAAGTTCCCCTGCCTTGTGTTTGCAGCTAGAGAACCATAAGACCTTAGTAGAGCAGTGCATCAGAGGGGAAGGCGTGGTGCAAGTGAATGTGCAAGTGCGGACTGCAGAGAGAAAGATTAACATTCTGGACGTGTTGAAGCCCGACGAGGAGCTTGTGGCGTTGCCTGGGCCCAGTGAGTAGACCTCGTAAAGCCCACCCAACTAGCAAAAATAAGTCATATAAGTGTTGTACAAACGTTTTTAACCGACTTCATAAAATGATTAAATTGCTTTATTACTATGTTATACAAACGTTCGTTCAACTGCGATTTAAGAACAATATGCATTTATGCTAAAGTGCTATATAAGTGACACTTATACAATGTCACGTTTTAAAACTTGCTTATTTACGATGAATCAGTCGTAATGTTATGACCAATTTGTTAGTTGGGCACCTCCATAAGGCAGCGTTTCCACCAGAGATGTGCAAGGATGTGTAGCGAGAAATGTGTTTTCCATGAACCAATAGAAACGCTTCATTTACCTAGCCTCGCTTCGCTGAGCTTATTTTTATTTTTATTTTTTTATTCGATTGGATGGCAAACGAGCAAGAGGGTGTCCTGATGGTAAGAGATCACTACCGCCCATAGACACCTGCAACACCAGGGGGATTGCAGATGCGTTGCCTCATACCTCAAGTGCCAGTAATTTCACCGGCTGTCTTACTCTCCACGCCGAAACACAACAGTGCAAGCACTGCTGCTTCATAGCACTGTTGCTTTATTCCAATAGAGCTGTTCTGTGAAGTGTTTCTATTGGGTCATGAAAAACACATTCCTCGCAACACATCGTCGCTATAAAGATGAAACGGATAGTGGTTTGGCCGGATACCAGATACCGGATATTCGGCGGGACCGTAGGCCGGATAGCCGAATATCCGGCCGCCGGATATTCGGCTTAGTTTTACGTACAATTAAATTAAGCTAATTCGAACATGCGCATGACACTCCGTGCAGGTTGCAACTTGTAGAGTATAATTAATTAACTTAGGGGCTGTTGCACCACCCATTGATTAATTTTAACTGAAGGATAAATAGGATGTCGTTTCTGTTTGTTTTGTTTGAATAGACGCGAGACGGTATCACATTTATCCTTCAGCTAAAATTAATCTATGGGTGGTGAAACAGCCCCTTAGAATAATAAACTGATGCCAATAATTGATAAAATCATAAATATTACCAGTTTTTAATCATACATAACTATAAGTTTTTTACCATCCGGTATCCGGCCGGATAGTACGCAACTATCCGGTATTCGGCCGAATAGTAAAATAGTGGCCGGATAGGCCGGATACCGGATACTGGCCGGATATCCGTTGCATCTCTAATCGTCCCACATCTCTGGTGGAAACGCAGCATTAGAGAGTATGCATGGAACACAATTTCGCTCTTAGATAAATTCTGGACGTCTTGAAGCTCGACGAGGAGCTCATGGCGTTGCCTGGACCCAGTGAGTAAACCTCGTAAAGCCCACCTCCATCTTGTAGTATTATTTGACTATGAGTATGAGTTGACGACCGGATACTCCAGATAGCCAAGCGGTTAGAGACCCTGACTACGAAGCTTGAGGTCCCGGGCAGATATTATATTTGTATGAATAATAATAATGTTTGTTCTCGGGTCTTGGACGTTACGACGTTACCTCGTTGAGTTTCTTGCTGGATTCTTCTCAACAGAGGTTTTTCTGAACCGGTGGTAGATTTTTTTGACATTCATAAGTTCTTGTTATAGCCTAAATTGAATAAAGATATTTTGACTTTGACTTTGAGAAAGATCATAAACGAACTAAAAGAATTTCTTTAATCACGCGCGACCTTATAATAGCTAAGTTTATGCAAGGTATGCGTGTTCATGCAGTTCCTCCACCTCCACACTGTAAGAACACACACAAATCACCCAAACCCATCTATCACCACCACCACAATACACTTATGGGTCGTGATAGGTGTCGGGAACGAAAAGATAGTTATTCTTCAAAGGCGTATACTCGTTGAACAGTAAACCAATTACACTTAGTACACATACAATAGTACAGTATTGTAATAGTAATAAAGGCACTGAATTAAATTTTACACAAGAGAGCAAATTAACGAGTCCTAGCTTGAAAGTGTTCCGAGAGCAATAGACAATTTTCTCTCCATAGAGTTGCCATGCAATATGCGACTTGGATTCGTGGCGTTTTCGCCACAACACCCCCCCACGGAGAATAGTAAGGTGATAGAGCAAAAAAATTAAAATATAGAGAATTTATAAATCTAACCTATTTCTAAATCGTACTCTTCTACCAGCTCTAGTGGTTATAGGGGTCGGAGAAGGAACGGGAAGCGGCGGCGGAGGATCCGGAGCCGAGGTAGGTGTTGCAGATGCTGCAGGAGGTGCTGGCGGCTCAGGAGCTCGGCGAGGGGCCGTCACGTCCAAGTGGGCCGGTTTCACCCTGTCAACACTGACAACGACGACTCTACCATTAACGTCTAAGGTAAGATTTTTACCTTGTCTTGCCTTGATTAGGTATGGACCGGTGTATGGCGGTTGCAGCGCTCGGCGCACTGTGTCGTCTCGCAGGAATACGTGCGTAGCTACAGCCAGGTCCTTGAACACAAATGAGGTGGGTTGAGAATGGTGAGATGCAGGAACGGCTCTTAGGCCTTTCATATGTTGTCTCAGCTGTGTGACAAAATCGGTTGTCACCTCAACATTTGCGGGTTCCTCAGGAGCAACGACAAGCTCGCCGGGCAGACGAAGAGGCTCGCCGTAAAGGAGCTCAGCTGATGAAGTCTTAAGGTCCTCTTTTAATGCAGTTCTCATACCTAATAAAACTAGGGGCAGAGCCGTGGACCAGGAATCTCCATGGCACATGAGAGCCGCCTTTAATTGGCGGTGCATGCGTTCAACCATCCCATTTGCTTGGGGATGATATCCAGAGGTGCGGACGCGCTTCGAGCCGCAAACGTCCATGAGTCGACGAAATAGTGCGGACTCGAACTGACGTCCTTGGTCAGTGGTCACTAAAGAGGGTACCCCATAACGAGATATCCACTCCCGAGTAAATGTCTCTGCAACTTCTTCCGCTGTGATGCCAGTCATTGGCCATGCCTCGGGCCACCGAGTAAATCTGTCGACTGCTGTCAGACAGTACTGGAATCCTTTGCTGTGAGGCATAGGGCCTATTATGTCCAGATGTACGTCGCGAAATCGTCGAGATGTACCTGCAAATTTTTCCAAAGGTGCACTCACATGTCTGCTAACTTTGCTTCGCTGGCAGGCGAGGCAGTTACGTGCCCATTTTCGGCAATCACTTTTGATGTTAGGCCAGACAAAACGGTCAGTCATCAAGCGTACGGAAGCCCGCCTGCCTGGATGACTGAGACCGTGGATCTTCTCAAAGTGCCTCTTCCGGAAGTCCTCAGTCAGGTACGGTCGTGGTTTCCCAGTAGACACGTCGCAAAATATGGAAACTTCAGTTCCCGGTAAAAGTACTTTTTCAAGTTTCAGAGAAGTATCCGAGGTTTGTAGTCTACGAAGCTCCACGTCCGTAGTTTGTGCCTCAGCCAATGCCGCGTAATCATCCTCCAGCCGAATCGCCTCAACTCGGGACATGGTGTCCGCAACAACATTGTCTTTTCCTTTGATGTGGACAATATCCGTGGAAAACTGTGAAATAAAAGACAGGTGATTGAGCTGTACGGGGGGCAACTTTTCACGGCGTTGAATAAATGCGTACGTCAACGGCTTATGATCCGTGTATATGGTGGCGTGCTGTGCTTCCAAAACATGCCGGAAATGCTGCACAGCCTCATAAACTGCTAAGAGCTCACGGTAATAAGCTGGCCATGTGGTGTGTCGCGGCGACAACTTCTTACTAAAAAAAGCTAGCGGCTGCCACTGGCCGTTGACTTCCTGCTGCAAGCAGGCTCCTACATGGGTCGCAGACGCATCAGTGAAGAGCCCCAATGGGGCATCAGCGATGGGATGAGCCAGGAGCGTAGCGTTAGCTAGGTGCTCCTTGCATTCGTTGAACGCGAGCTCTAGCTCAGGCGTCCAAGGCACAGGTTTTGGTCCTTTTAGTTGAGTGGATGCCAACACATCAATAAGCGGTGCTTGAAGTTTAGCTGCATTCGGGAGGAATCGGCGGTAAAAGTTTACCATGCCTAAAAACCTGCGAAGGCCTTCAACCGTTTTAGGCAAAGGAAAACTTCGCAAGGCTTCAATTCTCTCTGGAGGTGGGCAGGAGCCATTCTTGTTGATTTTATAGCCCAAGAATATTACCTCGTCAGCAGCAAGCACGCACTTAGATGGATTCACGACGACTCCGTACTCCAACAACCTCTGGAATAGTGCACGCAGGTGTTCAGCATGCTCCTCAGGGGTGCTGGAAAATACAAGGATATCGTCAATATATGGATAGCAGTAGTCGAGTCCCCTCAAGACTTCATCCATAAAGCGCTGGAAAGATTGACCAGCATTACGGAGGCCGAAAGTCATGAAGGGAAACTCGAATAATCCAAATGGGGTAGTAATGGCTGTTTTACTAATGTCAGCTTCATGAACAGGAATCTGCTGGTATGCTTTGGCAAGGTCAACTGTACTGAACACCGTAGAGCCAGCTAGATTATGTGCAATGTCACCTATGTGACGCACCGGGTAGCGGTCAGGGACGGTCCTAGCGTTCAACGCTCGGTAGTCCCCACATGGCCGCCACCCGTGTTCTCCTTTTCGAGCCATGTGCAGAGGCGAAGCCCAGGGGCTGCTAGAGGGACGTGCGGTTCCACAACTCACCATTTCCTCGAACTCTTTCTTTGCAGCCTGTAGTTTCTGGGGTGCAAGTCTTCGTGGGCGACAGGAAACTGGTGGACCATCCGTTGTTATGATGTGGTGCACGGTAGAATGTTTAACTTTCCGTGGCAGCCCTGGTGGTCGCAAAATCTCTGGAAACTCTAGCAAGATCTTGGCAAATGGAGACTCAGCAACAATGGTCTTGACACTCGCCTGGTCAATCTGGGCTATAGTTGCAGGTGCGAAAAACTTGGTACTGCCATCTAGCAGACGCTGGTTGCGGCAGTCCGGCATCAGGTGATATTCCGCCAATAAGTCCGAACCGATGATGGGTGCACTAACATCTGCAATAATAAAATCCCATTTTATATCCCGGTGAAGGCCTAAGTTCAAATGCAAGAGGAGAGTGCCATAGGTTTTGATTGCACTCCCATTTGCAGCACGAACGTCAAAGGTCGTGGGGCTGTAAGTTCCCTTAAGAAAACTGCGAGGAAAACAGCTAAGGTCCGAGCCAGTATCGACTAGAAATCGATGACCTGACTTGGAATCCTTCACAAACAAACGGCGGCCGGGGTTGGAGCAATCAGATGCCGCCTCTACTGATTGCTGGGATGGTTTCCCTCTTGCTTAGGTACCCAAGAGCAAGGGGAAGTACATTTTGAAGCTCTGACGTTATACCGCTTGTGGTACCAACACAATCGGTTCCAGATTTAGAAGCTGCCCTTGATTTTGGCTGGGACCGTGAAGTAGATCTAGGGTTACGTTGATTCCCAGTGCTGAGTGCCTCAACCTTCCTGGTTAGGGTTTCAATGCACTTCATAAGGCTGGTCAATTCTGACGGAGATGATGAGGCAGTGCTGGCTGCAAAGACATTTGGAGGTGGTGAAGGTGTAGCCTCCATGATAGCATCAGCTATCTCGGCCACTTTGTCCAGTTCCAGATCCTTTTGAGCCAGAAGAATCCGTTGCACTTCCTTTGGTAGACGACGCATCCATAACTCGCGCAGGATGCTCTCATCCGTCATGGCTGTTCCAGCCAATGAGCGGAGGTGCTGGAGAAATATTGAAGCTTTCCGGTCTCCAAGCTCCTCTCCACTCAGCAGCTGTCTTACTTGCTGCTCCCTAGAGATAGACAGCTTTTTGATTAGTTCACCTTTAAGATTTTCATATCTGTTAGTAGCAGGAGGGTTGGAAATTATACCCTCCACTACTGTAGCTGTTTTTGTGTCTAACATTGATAGCACATAACCATACTTTGTATTGTCTGTCTTTATACCAGAGATTTCAAATTGAGCCTCAGCCTGGGCAAACCACAGCTTAGGTTTTTCGGTCCAAAAGTTTCGTCTGAACGCGTTTCGTAGGTACTCGACCAGACGTCAATCATATTCAACCACGCACTGCGCTACAATGATTGTCATTTGTCAGTAGTCATGACCGTGCTGTCTCCGACATATTTATTATTATTATTCTTTCAGGTATAGACCCGGAGCCAGAGCTAGAAGAGATCATCGAGGAGGAGCTACCGGAGCCGTCGGAGCCGTCGGAGCCGTTGGAGGCGTCGGAGGCGTCGGAGGCGTCGCACGCCGCCGCCGTCAAGTGGATCGTGGACGCGGGCTTCAAGCAGCACCACAGCCGCGCCAGTGTGCCCGCCGACCCCGCCGACTGGTAATATACAAAACCGGCCAAGAGCGTGTCGGACACGCCCAACATAGGGTTCCGTAGCCATTACGAAAAAATCAAGTAACATTATGTGCGTTGTAATAGTCTTAAAATCTATAACTAGAAAGAGCGTATCTTCACGGCACTTACGTCCTTTTGTTGAGAAGCGCAGTTTTTCGGCAATAACTCAAAAACGGTATATCCGATCATAATGAAACCAATTTTCGATGAAAGTATTTATTAAGCGTTACCTTTGCATATTTTTTGGACAAACGGTTTAAAAGATAGGGGCGCGGGGGGGGGGGGCACTTTTCAAAAGAGCTGTCGAACTATATGCCACACGTTAATGCGAGTAAAATTTTGCCATTTTGGCTCCGGAACCCTAAAAAGTTGGAAAACCCCCGACTTTGTCATTTCAAAGTTCAATATCTCAAAAACGGCTGAACCGATCATTAACCCTCGACACAAGAAAAGGGGTGTTATAATCTTGACCGCTGTGTGTCTGTCTGTGGCACCGTAGCTCTTAAACGGCTGGACCGATTTGAATGCGGTTTTTTTATTTGATAGCAGGTTTTCTAGCGATGGTTCTTAGACATGTTTTATCAAAATCGGTGCGGCCGTTTTTGAGATATTGAACTTTGAAGTGACAAAGTCGGGGGTTTTCCAACTTTTTGTTGGTTAGGTTTAGTTATTGTACCAAATTTCAAGTAGATGCCATAAACCAGTCCAGCGTCCAGTATAATAACGCCTTCAGAGCGCTGTTAGGGCTGCCACGGTTCTGCAGTGCGTCCACTATGTAAGAGTGTAATGTAAGAGATGAGTGCTCTATAATGCAAAATTTAATTAATACCACACTATCACTCGTCCAATATGTATACTGACATAGTTATAAGCAAATTACTAATAATGTATGGATCTTTGTTGTCTGAATAAATAAATGAATTTATTATAAACGGTTGAGGAGTTCCGTCCTACAGAGATGATCCTGGTTGAACGTTGAACTGTTACCTTTGGTACAATCGTGTGAGCACAGTATACGCCCGTAGGTCAGTCCAGCACGTGAAGCTGTGGATCCAGTGGGCGGTGCGCCAGTTCAACCTGGCCGGCGTCAAGCTCTCCGACTGGCACATCAGCGGGTGGACTCTGTGCAACCTGACCAACGTCGACTTCAAGTGAGGCTTGCTTGTGTTACATGTTTAAGAACCAGTATGATGAAATAGTACATTGTCTTAAGGGCGGTAAATAAGGAATTACGAACGAGAGTCTATTAGAAGCCCGAAGTCGAAGATTGAGGGGCTTTTAATGAGTCGATGTTCGTAATTCTAGTACCGCCCGTGCGACATACAAAAAGCGAGTAAAGTTGTATATTTGTAAAAGAAAACTAATATTTTTCCAAAAATTGCCGACACCGCTGACTGCGCTCTTGGCAGCGCCAGCTCCCCCCCCGCAGCATGTGCCCGAGCAGCACGCCATCATTTACCAACCTTGGGCTTCATGACAAGAAAATTAGTACGGGCACTGACTCATTTACCGACCTTGGGTTTCATGACAAGCACATTAAGGTCGAGGGTTTTGTTTGGGGGGTTGCAACCAAGGTAGCCTGCATGTTACGACACTGTTTACGTGCAAGTGTGATGAAAAAAAATGTAATTCTTGTTTCAGAGAAAAAGTCCCTTCCGACCCGGGCGACTTGTTCTGGACGCATTTCGAGTTGCTAAGGAAATGTAAATTCATTGGTGAGTTCCAGTACCAGGTTTTTTTTTCATATGTAAGAGGGGACAAAGGAGCATGTTGGTTGCCTGATGGACTGCAATCGCCGCCGCCCATGGACACTCGAAACTTGAGGGGTATCATAGATGCGTTGCAGACCCTTTAAAAGACTGTCGCTCATTTTTAGCGTTCCGAAGCCAAAATGGCAAAAACGGAACCCTTATAGTTTCGCCATGTCTGTCTGTCTGTCTGTCCGTCCGCGGCTTTTCTCAGGGACTATCAACCTCACGATACCAACGCCACCTAGCGATATTTTGCCTGTCTTTTAGCCCTCATTATGGGTATAAAAAAATTAAATGAAAAATGTTGACGGACTAACCAAATTTTTTTCAGGACACTAACCCCCTGCTTCACCATCCATGGATTAAATTTATTTGGCGGATAAATGTGATGCCGTCTCTAATTGTTTTGTTAGAATAGACGGAGACGGCATGACATTTATCAAATACAATCACATATCGAGGGTATTCTGGCAAAACAGTATAATATAATGTCGTAAACTTTCACTCATAGTCAAAATACCACGCACTAGACAGTCTACTCGTGACCACGGCCACTGTAATTTTGCCGAAACGTCGAGGTAAATATTACTCGTGTGTGTTAGCGTGATAAGTCCTGTGCGTGGTATTTTGACTAAAACAGAATAAGTGCAAAATTAAAAAAAAATAGTTACATAGGCATACTCAATTTTATTTATCTAGCATAACAGTGTAAGTAAACAAATATTGTTTTATCCGGTTCTGCCAGAATACCTTCGATATGTCAAATATCTAAATTCAGATCTATTGTCAAAAAGACATTAATATCTAAGGCGTATTATAAAGTTAATGATTATATCATGGATTATATATTTGGAAACAATTCCGATCCGCATTAGCGATCCCTTCAAATAGCGAACCTACTGTGTTAAAAATAAAGTTGTGTTAAATACTTGGGATGTATAGATATCATTTAATAATATTATAAATCTGTTTAAACCTCGTTGAGTTTCTTGCCGGATTCTTCTTAAGAGATCTTTTTCCGAACCGGTGGTAGATTTTTTTGACATTCATAAGTGCGTGTTATAGCCTAAATGGAATAAAGATATTTTGACTTTGACTAAAATTAATCTATGGATGGTGAAACAGCCTCTAAGCCTATTCATCTGAGCACTCCCCATGATAAATGCGGTACAAAATGCAGTTAGATGCTACATCCCTCCGTATAGCCAGTGGATCAAACTGGTCAGAGAGTGCCCGGTTATATCGACAAATCTAGCAGTTCTACGTTGGATGCGGTCAAATGGACGAATGTATAATAGACTAAGCTAATGCTTGTCCGGATAATGATGACCCTTTCTGTATGTTTCCAGCCGTGGTACAGAACCCGACGCAATCCCCGCCAAAGGATCAGCTGGAGTTGGCCCAGTCCGCGATCAAAAAACGCCCTAAAATGGTGAGTTGGCCCTTTCTTTCACAGGTCGACCTGAAGTAGGCGCGGTCGTCTTATGTTGCCAGCATCCCTACAATTCGCACTAAGCGTTTTGGCTCGTCCTTTATTACAAGTTTTTTTTAAAGTACAAAATTTTTCTTATTTTATGAAACTTGCAATGTCTGTATGTATGTATGTGCGGGTCAAATCTACTATCTACTACTAGTGAGGAATTACCTCCTGCAGAAATGATCGTGGCTGGACCACCAGGATTTCATTATCAGATTATTGTATTGTCACTAGATTTACATAAGTATGCCAAATTTCAACTCAATTCAACCACTTGAAGTGGGTCAAATTAAATTTGCAAGATTTGATCCGCACATACATACAATACCATACATTCCAAGTTAAATAAAAGCTAGGAATAAGAAAAACAATACGCCTATTTTAGTAGAAGTTTAGAGTTTAACATATCCCTTTTATCAACAGCAAGTCATCCACACGTACACTGACGAGGAGACGTACGCACACACGCGCGCCGGCAACAACGGGCAGGTGCAGCTCTGGCAGTTCCTGCTCGAACTGCTGACCAGCGCCGAGCATCTGCACGCCATCCGCTGGCACGGTGCGTCACGCCACACGCCACACGCCACACGCCACACGCCACACGCCACATGATACATTACGTGACACGACGCAATCAACAAGCTACGACATGTCACATCACATGGAACGACACATGACAGATCAGGCGACATGGCACATGGCACGACACAAGATACATGGGGCATCAAGTGACACGACGCAATCAACGAGTTACTGTATGACACATGGTATGAAACAAACTAAATGACCATGAGACATCAGCGATACGATAACACATGACACATGGCACGACGCAAAATACGTTATGACATACTATACATGACACATCATATCAGTTTATATTTATTTATGTATTTGGGCACAAACGGTACAATAAAACTTACATTATAAACAATGACATCCAACATTGACCAACAAAGTTGCCACAGGTTAATAATAAAGTATAAAACGGGTATAAAAGTAACAAACACACAAAGAAAAGAAAAAGGCTACGACTTGCAAAAAAGAGAATGTGCATATTATAACCCATTCTCAAAAAACTGGCATAACAAATTACTTACTACTAATGACAGTCTTATATTTACGTAGAGAAATGCTAAATATATCAATGTCAGAGAATTTGCTGTTATCATTTTTACGAACTCGTTTAATGAATGAGTTCGCAGCATATTTGCGATGAGTAAAGGGTACATGAAGCATACAATTAAAATTTCTCGAATTTAGGCGAGGTACTCTCAAACCTATTTGCACTTTAAAGTTGAAAATTTCGCAAACAGATCACTGAATAGAAAAATTGTCTTAGCAACCCCCCAATGGTTTTAAGACCTATCCAACGATAACCCACGATATAGGGTTAGTCGAGAAATAAAAATCACCCCTACTTTGTCTATGGGACTTTTTTTTATTGTACCACTTTGTCGGCGTGACTGATATGTATATTCATGCCAAATTACAGCTTTCTAGTACTAACGGTCTCTGAGCTTACCCGCGGACAGACAGACATGGCGAAACTATAAGTGTTCCTAGTTGACTACGGAACCCTAAAAATCGTCCCTGGGTCAAGCATGATTGCTCATGCGCATGTGTGGCTGTGCCCTCAACGTTCAAAGCGAGTTGAGATGTTGATGGTACCTTTGGTGCAGGCACGGAGGGCGAGTTCAAGCTGCTGGAGCCGGAGCGCGTGGCGCGGCTGTGGGGCGCGCGCAAGCACAAGCCGGCCATGAACTACGAGAAGCTGTCGCGCGCGCTGCGGTACTACTACGACGGGGACATGATCGCCAAGGTCGCCGGCAAACGGTCAGTACACCACCAGTATCTCCCCCCCTATCAGTACGTTCCGCTCCCCAAGTCTATTCGCCTCCATCTCCTTCGCCCCTTCTTGTATCTCCCCGCCTCAAGTATCTTCCGCCCCACCGGCTTTGTTTCTAACTGCCCCCCCCCCCTCCTAGTATGTTTCACTCGCATAGTTCTTCCGCTCGCCCTTGTATCTACTCGACCGCACCTGTTACGACCCCCCGCTTTTATCTGCACTCCCTCACCAGTATATGGCGCTCCCCCTATATACTTCGTATCTGGGCCAATCAACTATTTTACCGACACTTTGGGCGTCTCCTGCGCTACCAAAATTGTCTCTGACGTTACCAAAAAATCGTACTTCCAACAAGATATTTCACGGTTTAATAGATTGAACTTACGTAGGATGGCATGTATTCATGTACACCATCTATTAAATTACAGAAAAAACATGTTTACTTACAAAAATATGCAATTGTTTAAAAAATGTCGCGGACGCATTAGTGTGGGTAAAAAAGTTGATTGGCCCAACTACCTGACCCCACGCTATGAACTACGACTACTATGAAGGAGACATGTCGCCCTGCAGGGCTACTACGAGACTCGAAACTCGCAGTTCGTATCGTACCGGCCCTCTCGCTCTCGTATTAAATAGTATAAATGTCAGGAGGGACCGCACGACACGAACTTCGAGTTTAGAGTTTCGTAGTAGCCCAGCAGGTCGCTGGCAAACCTCGAACAAATATCTTCCCCGATCATCAGTATCTAACGCCCCCTCTAGTATTTTCCGCCCCCTCCAGTATCCCCGCCCGTATCTTCGGCCTTCATCCGTATATTTCACTCGCATAGTATCTTCCGCCGTCCCTTGTATTACCCGCTCCCACCAATATCTTCCGCGGCCCAAGCCTTCTCAAGAGACGTATAAAAACTGGAGTGATCATTGGTTACTTATCTTTCACATTCCCTTTCATTACAGCTTCGTGTACAAATTCGTGTGCGATCTCGAACAGCTTCTGGGCTACGGGGCGGCCGAACTGGCCGAGTTGGTGCAGGGAGCTCACGATAACAACGGAAATGTCACTGACGAAGAAATGTACGACAAGAGTTGAATGGACGGCGCGCAGAGAATGAATTATATATGTTCAGGCAGAGATAGTGAAAGAATCCCATCAATAGTAGAATGTACAACAGCATAAAACGAGTCGTTTTACCCGAGACTTTCATAACCACCCGAGCCGGCGATGGTGGATTGATGCGTCGAGGGGAAAATGGCTTTAAATGCTCGAGTTTTACTAAACATAAAGAATATAATTTTTCTTGTTTGTGGCTGTTGGCACTTGATTACCTTGGTCTTGGACGAAGATTTTACTTTATGAACTAGAGCATAAGGAACCGTTTTCTCGCCCAGATCCAGCATAAATACGAAGTTTACGAGCATGAGAAGTGAAAAAGTAAACTAAGTAGGTATGCCAATAATTACAAGCTTTTATTTAACTTGCCCTGTTGTCTGTTATTGTTGGGTTGGATTGACTTGATTGGTATTCATTTCTAAGTTGGATGCAAGTACAGTCAGCAAAAAAAAGATTGTATTAATACGTTCGGCCCCAGTGACACGACGTCTGTGACTTTGTAGTTCTTAGTCCTATGCCAGTGACACGTATTTGTGACTGCTGTGGGTTGTGCGCTATGCCTACCGTAAGAGCTCAGTGGATCGCATTCGGCTCCGGCAACGTTCCGCTAAACCCATACGCTATGCCAGCCTTTAGGAGGTACGAATTATTTTTACACGACATGAGTGTCTCTGGCATAGGAGTAAGAACTAAATAGTCACAGACATTGTGTCACTGGCACCGGAATGTATTACGTCTGTGACACGTATACGTGTCACTGGCGTAGAAGTGACCGCTGTGGGATATTGCGTCGTTGCAGGGGTCGAACGTGATAACTCATTAATTGCAGAGTGCCAGATTACGTACTTTGCTGCAATGCCAACGCTTCTGTAGACGCCCATCGGCGTTCACGGCATCCGAGATGAAATCAAAGTAAAAACAAAATGATCGCTGTCCTAAAACCGACAGCAGCTGGACATACTTGAAGCTTATGTAGGATATACTTTTACCACAGGATATTCTGTTCAGAATATATCATGAAATTTTCATTAAAAATAGAACGCTCATCGGCGTCTGCGACATTATTTATTAGGGTCCACCAAGACGCTGATGGGCGTCAATAGCACTGAACGGGTTAAATATGATTTTATTAACAGAAAATTTGTACTTGCAATCCATTTCCTATAAATGTGTAGTCTTAATTCTAAGATTAAGCTAAGTATGAAGTTTGTTAATAAGTTAAGTGATACGACGTGGCGTAAACCAGCAGATATTACCAAACCGCAATCAGAGTAGGAATAAGCTCAAACATCAGTTTAAAACTTTAAATGTGGAACATTGGTGGTTAATTCGAAAAGAGCACAGATCGCTAATATACAGCGTGTTTTTAACCCCCGACGCAAAAAGGGGGTGTTAGAAGTTTGATGCCAATGTCTGTCTGTCTATCTGTGGCATCGTAGCTCACAATCGGGTGAATCGACTTCGGTGCGTTTTTTTTAGTAAAAGCAAATTTTCTTGCGGTGGTTTTTAGTTGTTTCAATGACAATATTTTTTCATCTCTCATGTTCGAAACAATAAGCGGCCTTGTCGCTTAAGCGCGATCTCTTCCAGGCAACCTTAAAAATACAAAAATGTTACAAAAAAGCGCTTTGGTAGCTACCCTAAAAGTTTGTGGATGTAACAAAAAATTACACGCTGTAGAGGTAGTCTCTGAAGCGAGTCCTGGCTCGGTATTTTCCATTCCTGTTCTGATTGCGGTTTGATAATACGCCCCCACTTACTTAATGTGTACCTTTGGGGTATAAGTGAGATAGATTTTTTTAAGTATGTACCCCAATAGTACATCAGAACATTTTTAGGACATTTTTTAAAAATAAAATGTTATGATCGTTTATTGACTTGTTTTATTAATTTACATCGTAGTACCCTAAATCAAAAGATTTAAATTTTTAACAGACTTGCAATTTTTTTTTTACCAAAAAATTACTTAAATTACTATTTTTTTTTATTTCTTACCTCTGAACTCCGTCATGTGTGAACCAATCTAGACATGCGGCTGTGTGTTGAGCCAAGTTCAAAAGAAGAGAACTGGCGACGCAGCTTTGCTTAGTTTGGGGCTAGGTCAATTGGTGTAATTATCCTCTAGATATTATTATTAAAAATCGTTTCTGACGTCATTGCGATAATACCTGGGCGACCGAGCTTCGCAAGACTAAAACTCGAGAACGCGATTTCTCAGCAGTAAGACCAAAGCTAGATCGAGTGTTCATCCCAGAAAATCCCTACAAAGGTACCAAATTTCATTGAAATCGTTAGAAACAAATTACAAGAATTGCTCGTTATTGTGATATTACAAGATTTTATTGTATGTACAGTCGCCATAAGATATTTTGGAGCGGCCGAGGTGGTCGGCACATGTTCATAATCATGTTAAAAATCAATTACTGATCAAAACGAATCCAAACACGACATATGTGCTATTATTTTTTATAGAGAGTACTAGTGTGCTGGATATCCTGGCTGCAGCATCAGCTCATCCTGTTGCCGCCATTGCATTGTATGTAGAATCAAATACTGCTCAAAACGAATCCAAACAAGATATAGCTGCTATAGTTTTATCAAGAGTGTACCTACTAGTGTTCTGGATATCCTGGCTGCAGCATCAGGCCGAGAATTCCATAATCTTGCATAGTTATATAGCATACATGGGTGTTTCAAATTTTAGCTCCCAAATATGTTTGAAAGTAAAGTAATACCCATTATGCGTCTAAGATTCCTACCGCAGCGAATAAAAGAGCTGATGATCTTGAAACGGCTGAACCGATTTTGATAAAACATGTCTAAGATCCATCGCTAGAAAACCAGCTTTCAAATAAAAAAACCGCATTCAAATCGGTCCACCCGTTTAAGAGCTAGGGTGCCACAGACAGACGCACATAGCGGTCAAACTTATATCACCCCTCTTTTGGCGTCGGGGGTTAATAAAATACGTATTATTCGTTTATTATTCGTTTGACCATAACATCAGTTCTTTTCGCCATCTTTAAAACGCACCGGGCGCTGTATCTGTCGGCGCGAGCGGCCGACCGGGTTATTCCCTACAAAGCCCACAGATGGCGCTACGGGTACTGTTTCTAGTGTTACATCCTCCCCCTCCAAGCTACAGTCATGAACGTCCCGTATGTGGCTTGGCCCTAGCAGTATTCACCTTTGGTAGACGTCCTCGAGGTCGTCGAGATTGAATAGGTAAGGCATTTTCGCCCTGTCTGCTAACAAAAGGAGTAGTGCTACGACTACGACTACGGACTAGTGCTAAGTATGCACACAGTTCATAGATTTTTGACACAAGTTTTCGATGCGCAAACGAGAAGCATAGGTCCGTCTAGCACTGCGCGTCGACGCACACTGTCTGTTTGTATCGGAGTAAACGAGAGCCCACTGTCGCTGTAACTGAGCAGCCGGGTTTCAGATAAATATTGAAATAAAAAAAAGTATGGATTGTTTGTGAAATATGACTCGTTAGTTGTTTAGATATGAATATGTTCACTTCATGTTTTTAATTGCAGACTCATACGTCTAAAAAATAAGACAGACATAGAACCGTTTAAAGATGATTTTAGACCAATCTTTGCAATTTTTTTTTATCGAGCCGATTTTGTCCAATTATGTATCGAGTCCGTCCATTATCTTCGAAATATGATGAATATTAACATTTTTTTTTTGATGAGCTAGAACAAATAGTTTTTCTTAAAAAACTGCTTAAATAACATCAATTTCAACAAAATTAGGTCTTGTCAGCCTCTTAAAAATGACGTATGGAACTTCCCTACACTATAACACTACTATCCACATCAGAATGGTGCTCTGCGGCGGCGGCGGCGTTACCAGAACGAGTCATCATTGTATAGGTATTGTAAACACGTAAAAAACACTCGAAAAAGGTAAAAAAAATATAAAACAGTCAAAGTAATGCACAGTTCACGATTTTTCGTTTTTACAACACACGTGTTCTTCACTTAAAGACACGGAAAGGGCGCCATGAAACGAGCGTGTTTGTATATCACAATTTATTCGTTTATTCATAATTTTTACCACCAGAATGTTCGTGTACAATTTTAACTTATGAAATCACAATAGTCACACAATTCACATAAAATACGTATTATTCGTTAGACCATCATATCAGTTCTTTTCGCCATCTTTAAAACGCGCCGGACGCTGTATCTACCGCCGCGAGCGGCCGACGGGGTTATTCCCTACAAAGCCCACAGATGGTGCTACGGGTACTGTTGCTAGTGTTGTACCTATTTCCTTCTCATTATACTCGTTTGATAGAAATTGCAACATTTTCCTCGACGATATTAGGTAACGAGTTAATTTGCAATAAAACCCAGTCAAGGGCGGAGTGACGCGACTTTTGGGTTGGGTGCGGCTCAGAGGATGCCACAACGTTAGATACCTGTAGCAATAACAGTGCGCAAGGTGCGTGGCGGGTGGTAAATAAATATGGCCAGATACTCAGGATACAATTATATTGTCCAAATCACATTAAATAGAGCACTTTATACATATGGATTGATGAAATTATTATAGATTAAAATTAATATCAGAGGACGACACAAATTCACACGTACCAGCTTTCGAGGTTAGAAAAGAAGAGAGCGATGACGTTTAGTATGACAGCCTTGACAGGCCAGAGCTCATTGTTACCATATAAAGCATAGACTAAGACAATTTCAACACTCCTCCTTATGCTCTACATAGGTACATTTCAAAACTACACATGTTTCAAATGACTCTACATGATGTCTCAGACTCTACATGTCTTAAGACTCTACAATGACCTCTCAGACTCCACATAATGATTTTCACACAATGACTCTACATATTACAAACCATTTACTTGAAAGTTTTCATGTTTAGAGATTTTACAAAATTATTATGTTTCTGAGTACATAACGGCTTTGTGAAAACATCGGCCACCATTTGTTCAGTTGGCATATATTTAATACATAGGTATTCATTCTGTACCAAGTCTTTAACAAAATGATAGCGCAGGTCGATGTGCTTTGTTTTCTTATGAGAATATTCTTTAATAAGCAACAATTTTTGAGCGCTTTGGTTGTCATTGTACACAGTAATACAAACAGTTTCATCAAAGATTTCCGACAGAAAATTCCTAATGAAACAAATATCTTTGCATACATCACTTATCGCTAGATATTCTGCCTCAGTACTTGACAATGCAGTACTTCGTTGCTTCCTAGCTTCCCAGTTGATCACATTGTTTCCCAGTTTAATAACAAAGCCTGAGTATGACTTCCTGTCAGATAAATCATTGGCCCAGTCTGCATCAGCATATGCATTTATATTTATGTTATTGCTTTTCACAAAATATAAACCATAGTTCCCCAAGAAGTGGATAAAATACTTATGAGCCTAAAAACTGATAGTGCCCCAGGACCTGACCGTATCCCCACCAAATTCCTTAAGCTTGCTAGACCTCTTGTAGTTCCTGTCATTAGTCACTTGGCAAATCTATGTTTTAAAAATGGGGTTTTCCCATCGGCTCTTAAACGATCCATTGTTACACCGGTTTATAAGAGTGGTAAGAGAGACGATGCCAACAACTACAGGCCTATCTCCGTTCTTTCATCAATTTCAAAAATACTAGAAAAACTTATAAATAACAGGTTGAATTCATATTTAAATAAATTTGGGATCCTTTCAAATTCACAGTTTGGCTTCAGGCAGGGAAGGTCCACTGAGGACGCTATACTGGCACTTACCTCTTTAATAGCTGAACAGGTTGACAGCGGTAGCAAATGTACAGCGGTTTTCTTGGACCTTAAGAAAGCTTTCGACACGCTCTTTCCATTCTTGTTCATAAATTAGAACACATCGGAATTAGAGGAAAGCCGCTGGATTTGCTTGGTGACTACTTACATGGTAGAAGGCAACGTGTAAAGATAGGTGATTATGTAAGCGAAGAGTCTGAGGTGTTTTTTGGTGTTCCCCAGCGAAGCGTACTTGGACCTACTCTATTTTCAATATACATTAATGACCTGACTGATATGAACATGGAGGATGGTCGCGTCTTATCGTACGCGGACGATACAGTTATTCTGTTTACTGGAAAATCTTGGAACAGCGTTCTTAACAGTGCTGATATCGGACTGCGTAGAGTAAGTCAATGGCTAAACTCTAATCTTTTGACACTTAACCTTGCAAAAACCAACTATATATGTTTTACTAAAAATATAAGCACTCAACCAGACAGTAATTTCGATTTAAAAATGCATACCTGTAGCATGAATAACCACTGTAACTGTATCCAAATTGCAAAAGTGACATCAACTAAATACCTTGGCATCATGTTGGACCAAAGACTTTCGTGGCATACACATATAGAGTATGTTAACAACAGAATCAGAAAACTCACGTGGTTATTCAAAAAGTTACGACATATCACCACAAAATCACTGTTAAATCAACTATACACAGTATTAGCTCAACCTATTATGACTTATTGTATTACTGTCTGGGGCGGAGCTACAAAGACTAAGTTCCTGGAGGTAGAGAGAGGTCAAAGAAGTTTAATTAAGGTCATGTACTTTAAACCGTATAGATATTCGACCAATGAACTTTACAATATTTCGGGACTTCTTTCAATGAGGAAATTATTTTTTCTGTTAACTGCTCTCAAAGTACACAAATCGTTGGCATTTAAGCCACAGTTAATAACTGGTAGAAGAAAGCACAATGTTGTCAGTGTCCCACCCTGTAAATCTCGTTTTGCTAGAACCCAATTTAGAGTATTATCAGCACGCCTTTATAATAAGATTAATAAAGTTAAAAACATATTTCCTTTACGAGTGCTACCTTGTAAAAAGGCTTTAATAAAGTGGTTAAAAACTCTAAGTTATGAAGTTGTTGAAGAACTATTATTAAATTAGATACTTTTTAAGCACTAATACATTGTGTATCTGTACTAAGCTATCAGATATCATATCATATCACATAATTATAAGTACTTACTTATTCACAAACACACTCGCGCACGCACGCACGCATACGCAAACACACACACACACACACACACACACACACACTACTGCTTTTTCCCTACTTTTGTTATTGTTCTAAATCATAAAACATATTTGTATGTACAACATAGTATAGTTAGTTTGTATTGATAAAGATTTTTTGTAATGGAAGAGTGGGATCTCCTGACACAGGTATTTTATACTTACTAGGAGATTCCAACCTCTGTACCGTAAACCATGTACTTTTAACTTAATAAATATTTTTCATTTTTCATTTTTTTTTTTCATAGTTCCTGCCAAATAACGTAGAATGCGTTTTGCAGCCCGCCAATGAGATTTATCAAAACATGTGCTAAATTGACTTAATTGACTACACGCAAATGTAATATCAGGACGAGTACACACAGATAAATACATAAGGCAACCTAATAATTGTCTGTATTTATATACCTCGTCTTCACAATTTTCTGCAGTAGACTTTATAAGTTTACAATTTACAGGTAATGGAGTTGAAACCGGCTTACAATTAATCATATTAAATTTGACTAATAAACGTCGTATGTAGTCAGACTGATCTAAAATAAGAACATCTTTTTGAAAAGTTACATTTATACCTAAACAGCTTGTTAAACTGCCAATATGTTTAATAGCAAATTCCTTATCCAACATTGATAAGACATTCTCTATACAATCAGTATGAAATATGTAAAGGTCATCAACATACAAAGCAATTATCACATAAGTAGTGGATGTTCTTCTTATGTAAATAAATGGTTCACATTTACTTTGTATATAATTATTCTTAGATAACACATCATGAATTTTCTTATTCCACATGCGACTGGCCTGTTTTAATCCATAAATACTCTTATTTAATAGGCAAACTTTATTTTTACTATCATTATCAAAACCTAAGGGTTTACTAATGTATCGGCGAAAATTATTTAGCAAATTATTAACTCCCAAACTATTTATCCCATATTTTTATTTAGGTGAAATGTTATTTCTCAACTCAACGTTTCGCACTGATATCATTTCCCAACTAATGATTCGATAAATTATTATTATGCAAATTATGACCTGTTTTTTTTTAAGATGTCATTTATGTTTTCGTCAAATGTATTGATTGGCATACCTTAATTTAGCAACTTATTGAATGGCATCCAACCTACTTTTCTAGTGTCATTTATCCTGGCTGCTATAAAAAAAACTAACATCGAAGGCTAAGGCGGGAGCTACGCTCCGCTTCGCTCCCGCCTTAGCCTTCTGAACCTAAAGTATCCAAGTCGCTTCTGTTCCGAACCGTCTTGCTCGCTCGCTTCGCTCGCTCGCACAAATCAAATTGAAGTATAACTTTGCAATGTAAAAAATTGCCCAAATGTTATTTGACAATTTGTTATTTGCCTAAGCCAATCATTTGCTACATATTTATTTGCCACATAAATGTGTGATGAAGTAAAATTTTGTAATGCAAAAATGTTGCGAAATAAAAAAAATGTGAAGTAAAGTTATGCCAAATATTAGTTTGCCAAATGAAACTTTGGCGAAAGGTTGGTTGCTAAGTGAAATTTGGCGAAACATATTTCGCCGAAAAGGCAGTACACCAAACCTAAGGGCTGTTCCATATAAATGGTTTCATTTAAATCACTATTTAAAAATGCTGTTGCAACATCAATGTGATCAATTTTTAGATTATTTTCCACAGAGAGAGCAAATAAAATTCTCAGGGTTGAGTGCCTAACTACAGGCGAAAAAGTCTCAGTAAAATCTATTCCCTGTTTTTGAGTGAAATCACGGGCAACCAACCTTGCTTTATATTTACTGAACTTACCTGTTGCATCGTGTTTTCTTTTGAAAACCCACTTACTTTTAATGATGTTTACTTTCTTGGGACGATCTACTAACTGCCAGACTTTATTTCTATAAGAGAATTATATTCGCTTTTCATGGCGTCATACCACTCCTCTCTTTCAGGTGAACCTACAGCTTCCTCATAACTCATTGGGTCATCTGGTAAATATTCTCCCGCCAATAATGCAGATAGGTCACATTCATAATCTTTGTATCTATCAGGAATCTTACCACGTGTATGTCGCACAGGTCTTAGAGTAGAGGTGACGTTAGGAGCGCTCGTCGCAATCACATCTCCTCCTCCAACAGAAGATGCCGGCAGGGAAGACAAGGAAACATCCTCAGGACTACCTTCACCTTCTTCACCGTCATCACCCGTACAATACTGGTCAGACAGTGGTGACAATAGTGGAGTCCGCTCTTCATCTGAAACCATTGGTGATTCACAATGAGATACATCTTCAGAGATTATATTATTATTATTTCCTATCTCATTTAAATTGCAATTTTCACTAAATTCATTATTTTCATTAACACATTCATTATTATCATTGTTCATTTCATCATTATGTAAATTAAAATGTAAAATATGACTAGTATCACATGTTTGAGTAATAGTGTCAAATGTGATAAAATTGCTCTTCTTTTCAGTTACAGTATCTTTTAAAAATGTGTCCTCAAAAAAAGACACATCCCTCGAAAACAATACTTGACTAGGGTTTGATGGGTCGACAAGACGGTAACCTTTAGAGGTTTCACCATAACCTACAAAAATATACCTTTTAGCTTTAGCATCAAGCTTACGCCTTTTTGCACTAGGGACAAGAGAATAGGCAACGCAGCCAAATACACGCAGATGACTGAGATCAATAGAAGATCCAGTCCACTCACATTCAGGAACGCGTCCAGACAGTGCTCTGGTAGGAGATCTATTTTTAATATACATTGCGGTCATTACCGCTTCTCCCCAGTAACGACTTGACAGACCAGATTCCTGCAGCATGCATCTCGCCTTCTCGATAATAGTCCTATTTGCGCGTTCTGCGACGCCATTTTGCTGAGGACAGTAGGGTACAGTGGTTTGGTGAATGATACCCTCTTTTTTTTAAAAAGTTTCTAAGTTATTATTACAATACTCGGTACCATTGTCTGTTCTTAAAATTTTGATAGGCAAATCCAACTGTTTTTCCACCATACTTTTAAAAACAAAGAAATGAGAACTTACTTCTGATTTATTTTTCATGAGATAGCCAAATGTCTTCCTCGTACAATCGTCAGTGAATGTCAACAAGTAGCGGGCTCCGCCCCAACTGCAGACTTGCATCGGACCACACACATCCGAATGAATTAATTCCAGTGGCATGGTAGACCGCCCTCCAGCTGTCCTAGGAAATGATGACATATGCATCTTTCCCTCAAGACATGGGACACATTTGTACGGCACGTTGTCTTCTTTCTGAAATACAACACCAGTACACATATCACCACCACCAAGAATACTCATACCTTTTTCATTTATGTGACCCAGACGCTTGTGCCAAACAGCAGCAGGCACCAATGAAGCAGCAAGAGCACTCCCTGTTCCTTGATCCTTTTTCAAGAAATCAGAGCGCTCACCCTCCAAGACAGGCTGCGCTTGTTGAGTCTTCACTATGTAAAGCCCATTTCTATTTTCGCTGGATAAAACTAGGTTGCCAGTGATTTTACAACTACCCTCATAAATATTACACGATTTTTTGTTAAAAATTACTGTATAACCCCTGTCTTTTAATACTGATATTAAATTTGTGGAAAGTTTAGGAACAGCCAACACATCGCACAAAGAAATGGAAGAAGACAATGCAACCTTACCAATATGTGTACTATTCAACTGCTGCCCATTTGCAATTGAAATGAGGGTACTTCTATTTTTAGAGTCCATTAATAAATTGGTATTAGAACACATATGAGCTGTAGCACCGCTGTCGATAATAAACTCATTCAAATTTGTAGCCGTGAATGCTGACGCGAAGAACGTATGAACCTCGTCAGGCTTCTTCTCGTGGTCACGCTTCCTCTTGAAACATCGTTTAGCGACATGGCCAGGCTTCTTGCAGTAGTCACAGATTATTTTCCTCTTTGCCACATATGCAGATGTGCCGCTGCTCACATTATTACTGAAGTTCCCATTCCCGTTCTGCCGATGATCTTCTTGTAAAAGACGTGTCCTCACCAGTTCTGTAGATAGGCTACTGGTAAGGCATGCAGTTTCCAAACTGGAAACGATTGTGTTGAACTGCTCAGGCCGGTGTTAAGAACACACTCTCATAATCCTTCTAGGACAAGAAGCATCCGCACCGAGAACTTCCAGTTTACATAATTCTCAATTCCAGATAATTTCTCAAAAATAGTGCTTCCTTGTATTACTTGCTGAGCCATTGTTACAATTAAACCACGCAAAACACCACGCAACGTTATCTGGGCTCGATAACCTTTTTGTAGCAATAAGAGTGCGCAAGGTGCGTGGCGGGTGGTAAATAAATAGGCCAGATACTCAGGATACAATTATATTGTCCAAATCACATTAAATAGAGCACTTTATACATATGGATTGATGAAATTATTATAGATTAAAATTAATATCAGAGGACGACACAAATTCACACGTACCAGCTTTCGAGGTTAGAACAGAAGAGAGCGATGACGTTTAGTATGACAGCCTTGACAGGCCAGAGCTCATTGTTACCATGTAAAGCATAGACTAAGACAATTTCAACAATACCTACAACTGTATAGGTAGCGCCACCAGAGTTGAGGTCACGCACACAAGAACATATTGTCATGCAATGACAGCGGGATTTTGACATTCACTCATTCATTTCATTGATTCTCCTTTTTAACTGACTTCAAAAAAAAAGGAGGAGGTTATCAATTCCGATGTATTTTTAGGGCTCCGGAGCCAAAATGGCAAAAACGGAACGCTTATAGTTTCGCCATGTCTGTCTGTCTGTCCGTCCGCGGCTTTGCTCAGGAACTATCAATGCTAGAAAGCTGTAATTTTAAATATATGTAAACTATTCCGACAAAATAGAACAAAAAAAATTAAAAAAATATATATTTTAGGGTAGGTACCTCCCATACACGTAAAGAGGGGGTGATTTTTTTTTTCTCATCCAACCCTATAATGTGGGATATCGTTGGATTGGTCTTTTAAAACCATTAGGGGTTTGCCGACGATTTTTCGATTCAGTGCTTTGTTTGCGAAATATTCAACTTTAAAGTGCAAATTTTCATTAAAATCGAGCGTCCCCCCCCTCTAAAATCTAAACCGGTGGGTGGAAAAATTTGAAAAAAATCAGGATGGTAGTTAGTATATCAAACTTTCAAGGAAACTTTAACGGCTAAGTTTGCTTGAGAATTATTAGTAGTTTATGAGTAAACTAGCTTTTGCCCGCGACTTCGTCCGCGTGTACTTAGTTATATGAGCATATGTTTTAATTAACCCTCGTTATAATTGCGACATTTGTATCTGTGCATAGCGAAGTACTGCCGTAAACGATAGGTAACAGTTTACTAAAGTACTTCGCTATAAACAACATTTTTCACCAGATTTGAAGCTAGTTTATGAAAAGTTTTATGCAAAGCACGAGAGTAATTTAATTATCTCGTGTACTTCCGGCGAGAACCGAATCTTACTCTAGAACCCGAAGTATATATTCGAATTTGCACTGTACGTAATATTTTTTAATTTAGGTAAAAGATAAATAAGAAAGGATTACCACACAAAAATTACGCTTATATTAATATACTTAATAAATATTATTGATTTTATTATGCACAACCCGATGAGTAATTTTTAAGTAAGGTACCTATTGCAAAATTATTTGCAAATTTATTTCACACATCATTTTAAATATCAATTTGATTTCCACATTTAATGTGTATATTTTGTATGAAAAACCCCTCCCCTATTGAAATCGCCAACACCATACGGATCATTTTAAATTGTGACCAGCCATATTTTTAGTCTAGAAATAAGGAAGTCACATAGAAACTCCCCCCTAATAAATCGATAGCTACTTCTTCTTTTTCTGTCTTTGCCTACGCAGATCATTTTTATTTTTAATCAGCAAACTTTATTTATTATTTATTTTTATCTATTTAACCTACACAGATAACTTTAATTCGAGAACTTGTATAGCTATTTTCATACTTCTAAGTCCATGAGAAAATGAGAAAGTTTCCATACAAACTTTACCCCCCACCCATTTTACCCCTTAAGGGGGGAATTTTATGCATTTCACCTCCACAGATATTTTTTCATTGTAATCGAGAACTTATATACCTCTTATATACCTTTTCATACCTCTTCTAAGGCCAGAAATGAGAAAATTTCCATACAAACTTTATTTCTCATTTTACCCTTTTAGGGGGGAATTTTATTCATTTCACAAACCTATTTTCATACTTCTTAGTCCAAGAATGAGAAAATTTTCATACAAACTTTACCCCCCCATTTTACCCTTTTAGGGGGGAATTTTATTAATTTCACTCACACAGATAATTTTTAATTGTAATCGAAAACATATAAACCTATTCTCATAGGTACTTCTAAGTCCAGAAATGAGAAAATTTCCATACAAACTTTACCCCCCAATTTTACCCCTTTAGGGGGAAATTTTATCCATTTCACTTACACAGATAATTTTTATTTGTAATCGAGAACTTACACACCTATTTTGATATTTCTAAGTCCAGAAATGAGAAAAATCCATATAAACTTCACCCCCCTATTTCACCCCCTTAGGGGATGAATTTCTAAAAATCCTTTCTTAGTGCTCACTTTTATTATAAAAAGAATCCCTGTACCGAATTTCAAGTTTCTAGGCCCAGCGGTTCGGGTTGTGCGTTGATCTATAAGTCAGTCAGTCAGTCAGTCAGTCAGTTTCTTCTTTTATATATATAGATAGCAGCCTAAGGTATAAAATTTACCTAAACTTGAAAGATTCCGTATAAAATACGAAATCCTTAAAAAAATATTACTTAATTTTTTCGTACCACCTGTTGTAAACTAGTCCTTACTTCTTTCTGTAAAAAAGGTTGCCTGGAAGGGATCGCTCTAAGCGTAAGGCCGCCTATTGCTCACCTTGTAATTTTATAATTTGTTTTCTGTATCGCTTACTATGTTGGTGTACAATAAAGAGTCTTTATTGTTATTGTATTGTATTGTAATGGCTACGGAACCCTATTTTGGGCGTGTCCGACACGCTCTTGGCCGGTTTTTTATTTCATGTTTTTAAAGTGGTATATTATTTTTTAAAAGTGTACTAGTAGGTGTGTGTAGGTGTGGTGTAGGGGTTATAGCACGCAGCATGGATTGCTAAGGGTTCGATTCCTAGCGCTGGTCTCTTTTTCTGGTTTTTCTGTGCATCCATTGTCTCAGTTTGTATTTTCGATGTACTAGTGTTTTGGATATCCTGGCTGCAGCATCAGCTCATATTGTTACTACCACTGCATTGGGTGTAGAATCAATTACTGATCAAAACGAATCCAATCCAAACACGACATAATTATGTGCTATTATTTTTTCAAGAGTATACTAGTGAGCTGGATATCCTGGCTGCAGCATCAGCTAGTCGTGTTGCCACCATTGCATTGTGTGTAGAATCAATTACTGATCAAAACAAATCCAAACACGACATATGTGCTATATTATTTTTTATAGAGTGTACTAGTGTGCTGGATATCCTGGCTGCAGCATCAGCTCATCCTGTTGCCACCATTGCATTGTATGTAGAATCAAATACAGATCAAAACGAATCCAAACACGATATAATCTGCTATGGTTTTATCAAGATCGAGTGTATCTACTAGTGTTCTGGATATCCTGGCTGCAGCATCAGGCCGAGAATTCCATACCTAATCTTGCATAGTTATATAGCATACATGGGTGTTTCAAATTTTAGGTCCCAAATATGTTTGAAAGTAAAGTAAATACCCATTATGCGTCTAGGATTCCTACCGCAGCGAACAAAAGAACTGATGATCTTGAAACGGATGACCCGATTTTGATAAAACATGTCTAAGAACCATCGCTAGAAAACCTGCATTAAAATAAAAAAAAACGCATTCAAATCGGTCCACTCGTTAAAGCACCGTTAAGGCACCTTAGCTCTTAAACGGGTGGACCGATTTGAATGCGGTTTTTTTATTTGAAGTCAGGTTTTCTAGCGATGGTTATTAGACATGTTTTATCAAAATCAGTTCAGTCGTTTTTGAGATATTGAACTTTTAGAATAGTATCTCCATTCGACCAGCTATATTTGCTCAATCCAAGAGCCAAACGAGTTTCATGGATTGTTTACTAAGCTTCGGAAGGCTAAGTAACTAGACGCAATACGTGGTAAATGTTTGCACAATTTATTTCTAAAGTTTACCCGATTTTTGTAATGCAAAGTGTTTCGGGCAAAGGTTAACGCGACAAAGTGTTATAAAGTGCTCTCCCGCGATTTGAATTGAATAAGTAGGTACTTACTGAATTCGAAGGACAGCGATGTGCTGTGTATGGCAATAGGTACTGGTTTAAAAGAAAAAAAACCGGTCAAGAGCGTGTCGGACACGCCCAACATAGGGTTCCGTAGCCATTACGAAAAAAGTCAAGTAATATTATGTGTTATAACACAATTACAACACTTACTACAGTCTTAAAATCTATTACTAGAATAAGAGCGTATCTTCACGGCACTTACGTCCTTTTGTTGAGAAGCGCAGTTTTTCGGCAATAACTCAAAAACGGTATATCCGATCATGTTGAAACCAATTTTTGTTGAAAGTATTTATTAAGCGTTACCTTTCTATATTTTTTGCATATTTTTTGGACAAACGGTTTACAAGATAGAGGGGTGGGAGGGCACAATTTTTGCTACTTTGGGAGCGATTATTTCGGAAATCTTCACTTAATCAAAAAAGTTTTTGAGAAACCTTACTATCTTTTCAAAAGAGCTGTCTAACTATGTGCCACACGAGATGCGAGTTAAAAATATATTTTTTCAATTTCTGTTACGTGCATGGAGTGCCATATAAAATTATTTTATTTTTTGTAATTTAACTATAAAACTAACAAATAGCGGCTTTGACAAGACATCTGTACTCCAAATTTAATTGATATACATCTTGTAGTTTTCGAGTAAAATGCCTGTGACATACGGACGGACGGACAGACAGACAGACAGACAGACGGACTTGACGAAACTATAAGGGTTCCGTTTTTGCCATTTTGGCTCCGGAACCCTAAAAAGCAGACGGGTTTGTTTAGTTACCGGTTAGTCAGGAAAATCGGAGTTTGCGGTTTTCTCCGTTCGTACGGTTCCGTACCTTAAGCGGAAAAACATTAAACTTTACTTATTATGATTAAACTAAGATTAGTTTACTTAGAAAGGTTTTAAAACCCCCGACGTCATCTCAGAATTCTAGATCTCAAAAAACCGGCCAAGAGCGTGTCGGACACGCCCGAAATAGGGTTCCGTAGCCATTACGAAAAAATTAAGTAATATTTTTCTAAGGATTTCGTATTTTGTACGGAATATTCCAAGTTTAGGTATATTTTATACCTTAGGCTGCTATTTACTCTTAAACTACTAATAATTATCAAGAAACTTAACCGCTATAGTTTTCCTTTTAAGTTTGATATAGGTACTTACTACCATCCTGATTTTTTTCAGTTTTCCACCCAGCCGTTTAGATTTTAGGGGGGGACGCTCGATTTAATGGTTTTAAATGACCTATCCAACGATACCCTACGCTACAAGGTTGGATAAGAAAAAAACACCCACATTACGTCTATGGTACTCACAAAAAAATTTTTTTGATTTTTTTATTTGTACCATTTTGTCAGCAGTTTTTTTTTAATTTATTTATATATTCAAATTACAACTTAGGTACTACACAATATATATTCTCGCCAAACTGCTACGTTTGATGGCGATGAAGTTTACATATATATTCGTGCAAAATTACAGCTTTCTAGCATTGATAGTCCCTGAGCAAAGCCGCGGACGGACAGACAGACAGAACCCTAAAAAAACTTAACTATCTACTCACGCTTTCTTATAATGACGAGTATCCACATAACATTAATGGATGTAATAATCTGAATATTAATTAAAATATATATATATATATATAAGAGGTTATCCTGAACCTAAAGTTCTTAAAACGTTGCATGTGACAATGTTACTTAAATGTATTTTTCCTTTTTAGTTCATTAATTTTTACTAATAAAAGCTTGTTTTTAAAAAGGTTTTTTTTCTATTTATTTTATTTTTAACTTGTTAGAGGGTCGCATATTCACGCCAACCAAAGTACTCATCAAGACGAATCAAACGAGACCAAACTCGATGCGGTTGCGTCGTTTAATTACCGGATTCCTATGGTCACCATCCAGCTCTATCATCAGACCCTGGTTACTATCTAGCACCAAAGTACTCTGACGAGCAAAGGAACCCAAACTCGATGGGTTTGTGTCGCTTCATTACGGGCTTCCTATGGCCACCTTCCAGCTTCATGTCATAATAATAATGCATTGTCATCCGATTTACACATGCTTGCAAAATTTCAGCTCAATCGGAAAACGTCAACTGGATCAAATTTAACTTTCTTTGCTGACTGTACTTTCTGTTGACAGTAATTGCATTGTCACCCAAACTACATTTGCATACCAAATTTCAAGTCGATGCTATTAACCGTTGAAGAGTTCCTTCCTGAGGCGACGATCCTGTCTGGACTGCCAGGATGTCACTACCAGAATATTGTATTGTCACGCGATTTACATAAGCATTCCAAATTTCAAGTCAATCTGACTACTGGAAGTTGGTCAAATTATACTTACAAGATTTGACTACAGACAGACAGACAGACAACGGGACAGGTGAAACTAAATAAAAGCTTGTAAGTAATTATTAAGACCGTCGCAGTGAAATATTCAGGTGGAAATTTGGTGAAAACATTAAACATCTATATATATAAAAGAAGAAACTGACTGACTGACTGACTGA
>NC_133499.1:2042126-2048439 GCF_025370935.1 Choristoneura fumiferana | reverse complement strand
CCGATCGATATCTTGGTAAACTTTTATCAAGCGATCGCAATGCCCTTTTCTAAGCGTTCGATCTGTGCAAATTCACGTCCCATCGCATTGACGGTTTTAAGCGCTACCAATCAGCCAATTGCTTGAGATTTATTTTAAGCGTTATTGTTTGTCTCATCAGCGTTATACATCCATCTCATTATTGTAAGCCGAGTCATAAATAACGCAGTGTGTCTTATAAATTATGAGCGTTAGCTCTCGCTCATTTGCTCCGGTCCGTGGGCTTCGGGCCAATCACGGCACGCCAACTTTATTATGGGAAAAAGTTACGCCCGTATACGTCATTTGAGGCGTGAAGTATGTTTGGAAAAAGATAAATAACAGCAGTTTTGCTAAGAAATTTGTTCATATATTATCGTTTTAGCGCACGTACCATCAGCCAAATATGTGGTCTACCACCTTAAAGTTAATAATCGTTTGCATGTCATAAACAATAATGCCAATAGACGTGTCTGTCAACTTGAAAGTTCGACTTTAGCGACATATTCATTTGATAGGAACTTGTTATAAACTTGATAGACCACTTATTTGGCTGATGGTACCAGATGCAAAATGTAAATTTGGCACCGATTACTAGATTCACAAAAAGGCGGCACGATATGGGTGGTTCAAAAGACAGAATTTTTCGAGGTATGTGATATAATAGCTATATTCAGCTAATTTCATGTTTGTTCTGCCATCATGTTTTGTTTATGTACGAGTAGTTTGCAGTCTGAATTTATCTTTTGGCGAAGTTTAAAATTGCTTTTTATAAGCAAAATATTTACCTCCACAAGAATTGTACAATTCTGTCTATAAATCTAGAAACAGAACAGGCTTATTACCTAGATATTATTATATATTACTTTTCTTAAAGAGCAAATTTTTGATAGAGAAAAGTATCCCCTCCCCCTCCTCTGGGCTCCACAAGCTTCTTTTGTGAGTAATCTGAAAAAAAAAATATTGAAGGTAGGGTATATATCAATCATATCATCATCATCATCATCATCAAATCTATCAGCCTTTACAAGTTAACGAGTAATTGTCGACTAAAAAACTTAAATATTAGTTCGGAACTCTACACCCTACACTGCGCGTAGCCCGTTACGCATTTGGCCGGTTTTTTATGAATATAAGACAAAAAGTAGTTTTTTTTTACGATTTTTAATTAATTAAGTCTAAATCAAGTTACGTTCGGTGCCACGGCTTCTTTGGCTCAGCAAAAAGCAACATAGATTTTTAAGTTTTTTAAATAAAACAATCCAGTTAAGCACAACCATCCCTATCCATCCCTCAAGCTGCAGTACGCTCCAGAAATAAATAAGTGCTCGTGTGAAAGAGATATATGGCACGGCGGGGGAATACAATTCAGGATAGCAAAGGTCTTTCCGTTAGTACAAATGTAAGTAAATTTGAATAAAACATAGACGGGGTTAAAGTTCTCCTGGTTTTGTTTACGTGTAACGATGTTTTTGTTGAAAACGAGGGAAAGAAGATGGATTGTAAATTTTGGATGATTCCATATCAATTCTGTTTGCATTGCGTCAACGCTTGTTTCGCAAGTTTTCGTAATTTTTAACCGACTCCAAAAACGGTAACAGGTTCTTAATTGAATAATATATTATTGTGTTTAAGTAGCTATATTTTCGATGATTGTGAACCAATATCTGAATCGTTGATCGATTTTTTACATTCTGAAGTGCTTGTGATAGCCTTAATCGCGATTATTTTATTTTGACTTTGACTTTGGTATCGAGGTTTTTTTTTTCGATAAAGTATCTATATCTCAAAGTGGACCTGAAGGGTGTCTTACGCCTAAAACGATTCTTAGACATAGAGGCTTATAGCCATTTAATAATCTTTCTTTTTTTCTTTTACACGTATAAAGTTAAACAATTATTTTAAATGCTATTGAGTGTACAGTTCAATATTTATCTGATCACTCAGGAACTGTTACATTACAACGCACTACAAGGAGCACGAATGTTGGCGACTGTATAATCCCGGGTATAAATATCAATACAGCTATCGGTGAAATATATAATATACCTGTGTACCTGTTTTCTGCATCGCTTACTATTGTGGTGTACAATAAAAAGGTGTATGTAGACACCAACCTTGCGGTTAATAACATAATATTTATTATTGATTATATATATTTATTTTTATTAAATTATTAATTTATTATTATTTTTTAATTGCTATTTGTCAGTTTAGTTATGATGTATTACTGTGTTAGTTTAGGTTAGTTTACTATAATATTTGTTCTCTTATAGGATATGTTATAATGACAAAATTTCTTAATTTTTGAAAGTTGCAGATTTAAAGTAGTTCTATTATTTAAGTACTTATTTATTATTATTTATTTTTCTTATTGACGCCTTGGTAACGTAAATATATTTTTGATCTTGATTGTACCTCAGACCCGTGACAAAATGCCATAAGTACTGAGTCAAATTAGATACAGACCGTGATAGAGGGACCACGCATGGTTTTTCACGCAGTACAGTCAGAAAATAAACTTAAAAATTATAATCATGGCAACCAGTGACATTTGATGAAAAAACCGGTAGGTTATATAAGTAACAAAGTAATGATTTTTAACATACACTTTTTAAATCTAAATTAGTTGCCTTTTTTTTAAATTGAAACTCCACATATTCCTAGCCTGTAGGTTCTCTTTCTCGTACATAATAAAGATAATAGATAACAATGAGAAACAGATGTGAGACATGACAAACCATATTGAACATATTATCATGAAAATTTTACGGTAAAAATTAGAACTTTCTCTTTAATCCAAAACTTACTATTTCAGAAAAATAAAATAAAAAATAGTACCTACAATTTAAAATGGAAATGTCCACTGAAATGTCTCATAGGTGTTTTTGAAATGGCTTTATAATATACATAGTGCATTTTACATAAGAATGTGCCTATTCAATTTGTAGAAAAAGTTGTAAGTATTGCAGACTAACTTAAAAATCCAACAACAACAACAAATACTAAGTTAAGAATCCAAATAGCCGAGTACTTTCCTATCGTTTCATGTGTCGGTACAGTCACCACGCCTTACGTTATACGTTAGGCTGACAGAGCTATATTTTAAAACAGAAGGGTTAACCGGAGACTATCATATACGAGACAACGATCTAGCCCCGCTTAATTAACTTTTATAATGCATCATTAATTTTGTAGTAATTAAACAGCAAACTTTTTATTAACCTATTTCTTTTTAGTTTACAATAGTATAATTATTTGATTTGATTTTTAAATGATCATTGTCTCGAATAAATTTCATCATCATTTTGAATTGATACGAAAAATTTGGACGATGGGGTTAATTCGAATGAAGGATTTTTTTGAGGACAGTATACTCTCACTGGGCTATTTTACTTTCAACTAGCTTGATTCATCATGGACTTTGTGTTCTTCTGTTACAATCATTCGCCATTCAATTTTGCTCTTCCAATGTGCAGCACTGGATGTTAAAGACGGCCATTAGTTCGTTTGCTACCTCTGACAAAACACGATTATAATACCGCTTTTGGGGTAATTAGGTACGGCTTCAAGTTCGGACAACGGCTTTAGAACAATCCAAAACAAATTATTGTTTTTCTTCAAAACATCGAAATAACAGAAGACTAAATGCTAGTGGAAGTAGAAAAAGTAGAAGCTTGAGTTAAGTATGTCTCCAAATGCTAGACCTCGCAGCGCAAGTATAACTTTGTTATAGATTGACGTAAAAGTAACAGATAACCCGGGATGGGAATAGCGTTGTCGCAGGACCACGCCAGTGAGAAAGAGAATTAACACAAATTAATATTGAATAGTAAAATTAGGCCCCACTCAGCATAATGTTGTAGAAAACCGCAATGCAATCAAGCAAGCAAGTGCTATATTATTATTATAACTCCGCGAAAGCTAAGAGCACGAGCATAGTCACAAAAATCTTTGCATGTTCTCATTATACCGTTCCCCGGATGGGGAAAATTCGTCAATTGTAGAGGATGTTAAAAAAATGTCATATGCTTATGGGATTCCCGTGTTATGGTAATGTTATGTTCCGACGTTTGCGGTTAAATGTATTTTGTTTGCATGCATATTTCAGTTGGGGTTTGGGGTGGACAAATTATGGACGCCAGAGAGGAGTGTTAGTATACGGAAGGAATGATTGCGTGAAGGATACTGAAGATTGGTGTATTACATTCGCAAGCGTCGCAAAAATAATTATTATTGTGTGCGGAGTCTTACATTAGTAAACGCGTAAGGTTGTTAACTTTATTGTGTCACTTAAAATAAACATCATCTCAGGTTTTCAGCCTCGTAACGTCTCATTGCAGACACTCTCAGAATCAGAGAGCTTGAACCGTTGTTCCTACGCAGCCTCAGTATGGATTGCAAACTTAAGAGACACTACTGAATTTCTTCACCGTTAAATAAGTGATAAATTTCAAATGTAATTTCGCACATAAATTTTGAAAATCTCAAAGTTGCGAGCCTGGGCTTGAACTCAATATAGCTGAAATCACCTGGACGTTTCGACCACATTGCAGCAGCCGTCTGTAGCGACCGACCATGGAAATTAAAAATTTGAGAAAAGTATATAGTGTGTTAAGTTAGAAATAGATTTAGCGTCACTTCCAACTTATCAATGACGTAATTAATTAAAAACTTCAACTGATTAATTTATTTGATCAACTGTTCATTTAGCATGTTAAAATATTAAGGATTTATAGAGAATAACTCGTAGTAGACTTTTGTGCACAGAAAAAAATTAGGAGGTGCTTTGTCCTCCACTAATAATGGATGAGGTAGGTAACGCCTTTTCAATAAAGACTATTACTATAAATAAAAAAACTTATACCGTCGAAAATATGTATCTCATACGAGTACTGCCTTTTCGCAACGTAACGTTTGGCAACCTGTTTCATTTCGCAAACTTTAAAACTGTAAATATTTCAGGATTTATTTCAGGGCCATCGTGTAGAACCCTTTAGATTAAGGTTTGGTTAGTTTTATAAAAATTCTGAAATATTTACAGTTTCAGAAATATTAAACAGTTGGGAAATAAAAAGTTGCGAAATAAAACAGGTTGCCAAACGTTATTCGCCGAAACATTAGTAAACCATTTCATAAGACAAGAAAATCACAGGCATAAAATCCAAGCGAAAAGTCATGATTAAAAACTATTCGACAACGTAACATTTGCCGTCGCAAATCGCAAATCAATCATAATAACGAACCACAATAGTGTGTAATAACCGAATTACTGCCCCCTGCCAAACCAAGCTAAACGCTAACCCGATCAGGCTTAATTTGTGAGCAATTAGAATAATGGTCGCATCGTGATGTATGCACGACGTGGACGGATAAAGAAAGGCACGGAGTCGCTATTGATTATGATGTTTTTGTGGCTATAATAAATTATGAAAATGAACTTATATTCGTTTCATATTTACTGGTAGTGTGTGGTAAAGAACATTGACATTCCATGTAAAATCTGTTACACACGCAATTTTTGTGAAAATATCCGTTTTATTTTTATCTCGCTGAAATTTATATTGTTATATTAAGTAACAAGATTTCAAAGCCTGTGAATGCACTTATTAATACTGGCATGTGGTAAAATATGAATCTGTCGTTATTTCACCAAACTCCTTACTACTTAATGCTTTTCAAAATAAACATTGTCACTACTGTTACAAAAGTTGGTACCTCTATATCGATAATTTGTCTGAATGAACTTTATCAACACTATTTCAACGACGTATGAATTTGAGTCAAAGTAGTGACGACATAATTTTATGATTTACAAAAAATATCAATTTCATTTTTTTTACGTTACATCGGCATAACTCTACGTCATTCTATGTTCGTTAATATATGTTTGGGGAAGCATTTGTCCGGCGCAACGTCAATGTCACCGATTGTCGGTAGTTGTGCGGAGTGCACTAGTGTATGAATCTTCCTGTGTTGCATCGCAATTAGGAATACATGGGCTTGGCCGGGAAACTAAGGAATTATTCATCGTTGACTAAAATATTTGGAGTTAGAAATGCGTAGCTAAGCCAGACAGGCTTGTGTCCGTCCGAGTGTTAAATAATGGGTATAGGGATGGTATTGGAGATTTGTCAACTTAAATTAAAGGGCTAAATATCTTAAATGCCAGGCAAATATTACAAAAGTATCGAAGCAGTGTAACCAACCAAATCCACTACCTATATGTAAGAAAATTTGGTACCTATCTAGATGTTTTAACAATATACCTAACTAAAAATAATATTAGTAAGGA